>NC_037308.1:2632166-2932166 GCF_001040885.1 Strongyloides ratti | reverse complement strand
GCTCATTATTTAAAAAAAAAATTATTTAATACACATGTAAATAAATACTTATATAATATTACATGTATTTATTCAGTTCTATTACATTAAACATGCATATCTAAAATATCTTTGCATAAAATCTATTATCACTTCATGAATCATCTACAAAAATTTTTTAATTATAAAAGTATTATTTAAAAATTAAATATATATATATATATATACTTTTTTTGCAAAAGAAATAAGAATCATTGGCAATTTTAAAGTAATTTGCTGATATAATATTAATAATTAGTCATATAATAATATAATATATGTATAATGATATGTATATACACCTTTTTTTTTTTTATTATAATAATATATTATATACAATAGAATTGAATATTAATATATTATAGATAAAAAAAAAAATTTATTTTTAATATCGTCATTTTAATTATTTTGGTAAATCAAATATACAATTTTATAGCTCACAAAAAAAAAAAAAAAAAAAAATAGCAGGGATAATTAAAATTAATCAAAGTTATGTCAAATATTAGTAAGTTTTAAAATATAAAAAGCACTATAAACATTTATATATTTTAATAACCCTACCATTCTTCAGACGTATAAAATATGTATGCATGTAAATATATATATGTACAATTTTACTCTTCATACAAACTACCATATATTTATTTCAACCATACCCGTACAATTAATATAAACACATCAAGAAAAATATTATAAACAAATGTAACAAAAATATTTTAGTTAAAATAGCATAAATGACAGATCATGTAATGAAGAAACATCTTATAGTTAAAAATGTGTGATATAATAATTAATAAAATTTTTATGTTTACACTAAAAATCAGATCAACATTTTATAATAAACAAAAAATATAGTTTATATAGAAATATAATAGTAAAATAAAATATTTTAGTAAAGTGGTTTCATGATATTTAAAAATGATTCAATATGTAAAACATGATAATAATAGATTAAAAATTTTTGTTTAAATTACCATAGAAGTTCTAGAAGATATCTTTTCAATCAAAATAAAGCAATTTTCTAACAAATGTATTATATTTTTATTTTTTTCATAATTAAATATAAACTAATTGTTTAATAATTAATGTGTACTTTTAAAATAAAAGTAACGCCGTAATTATAGATATTTTATACATATATACATGAATATTTTAATAAACTTTTTAAATTTTTTATAAATACTTTATTTGATTATAGAAAATTAGGTTTCACTTCTTATGATTAAAAAAAAAAAGTGAAAATGTATTATTTAATTTTAATTAAAATAATTTTTTACTTTGGAATTGTTTATGTTAATATTTAAATATTATAGATATTTATGTCATTAAAATCCTTAAAATATTTCCTCCTAATATTTCATTTATAGTTAATCTTTTTGAACAAAAAAAGAAAGTTAAAATTATTTTGATTGTTTTAATTGTTAACAATTTTTGTATATAAAACTAACAAACTTATGATTTTACTTGGTAAATTCACGTGCATAACATTAGGCAATCCATTAAAAGAAGTACAAAATTAATATAACATTCTACCAAAAAAAATGTACAGTTATTCTTACGACGAAAATATATCAGGGAAAAGGTGGTTTTCTAAGAAAGCCATTGTATTTATAAAGCAAATAAATTCAAAGTTTTTTTTTTTTTTTTTAAATTTTTTACTTCTAAATAACTTTAGATCTTTAGAATGTATTTTGAATTTTACTTACAAAAAGACTAATTTTTTTTCAACAAAGTACTACTTTTTTTTTTCTAAAGGTTGAAATAAAAGACGATTAATATTTGTGTAATTTTAGATTTCATTGAATGGATAAGTTTGTAATCAAAGCAACACTTGGAAAACGTGAACCATCAATGTTGTCAGATGGTATAACAAGTGATATGCTAGAAACTCCTATAAAAAAATTAAAGTTGGATGTTGTTTCTCAAGAGGAGGACATTTGCAATGAAACTTATCCTACACCAGAGTTATTACAATCATCTCCTTTGAAAAATATTAATGACGAAAGTTTCTACACAGATGTAACACCTGGAACTACACCTGTCTCAGATTTTAAAAGAAAAAAATTAAGTAAAGAGGAAAAGGAAATAAGAAGACAAGAAAAAGAAAAAATGAAGGTTTGTTTTTTTATTTAATAATAGATGTCTAAAAGATTGATTAAAAAAATTTTTTTTTTAGAAAGAACGTGAATTAGTTGCGGAGAAAAAAAAATTAGAGAAAGAACGTATTGCTAGGTATGTTTTATATAAGAAATATATAAATAGGATCTTAATGAGATAATGGCAAGATTGGCAATTAGATGTTACAGAATAAAATAATTAATTATTGGTCGATATAAATAAATAACAAATCTTATATCATAAGCATGTTATAAAGTTTTTAATAACTAAAATAAAAGTGAAATAATTATAATATATAATATAATTTTTACAGAGAACGTGAAGAAGAAAGGGCTCGTAAGAAAAAGGAGGAAGAAGAAATTAAAAAAAAAAAAGAGGAGGAACGGCAAGCAAAAGAATTTGAACGCACTAAGAAACGTCAAGAAGAGGAGGAAGCCAGAAAAAAACGAGAAGAGGAAAGATTAGCTAAGAAAAAGGAACGTGAAGAAATAGAAGCTAAAAAGGAAATGGAAAGGTTAGCTAAAAAGAGAGAAGAGGAAGCTAAAAAACTTGCAAAGCGTCAAGAAGAAGAGGTAAGTTAATGTTAGAATATAAATAAAATATATAGAAAATATACAATAATATTTGACTCTCATTTAAAATATCTTCAAATATAAGATTAACTTTTATACATCTAAGCAGGTGTTTTATATAAAAGTTTACACTTGAGATTATTTTTATCTAGTTTGTTATTCGCACACATACACTGTCTCACATATTCGAGAGAAAATATTTTTTAAAAAAAAAATAATAAATAGGGAAATGATGCTTCAAAATATCTATAAATTTATATAGGAACAATAAAAATGGTAACATTCAAAATTGATTTATGAACAAGTCACAATAATATTTTATAATGTTTAAATATAATTTTATCCCCTTGATAAATATTTACACAAAAAATTTTTTACTCTCCTGAAAAATTATATTAATTCAGTTCTTTTTATAATATTTATTTTTTTTGTAATTGTTGTAGGCTAAACAAAAAAAAGAAAAATTACAGTCAGAAATACTGTTAAAATTTCTTAATAAAGCAACGTCACAGGAAAAAGAGAAGGATGATGATAAAAATGATAAAGATAATTGTTATGTTGAGATTGGTGGGTTTCAACCTTTTTATATTAAAGAAGGTACAACTATGGCTCCAATAAATAGGAGAGAAATGTTATGTGATGAGAAATATGACGATTTTTTAAAATTTACCATTAATGATGATTATCCAGACTATTTAAGTCTTATTAAAAAAAAAAGTTTTAAAACATATGTTGAAAAGATTCCAATGAAAGCTAAATATTATATGTTTGCTGATAGCTATCGACCTCCATATTTTGGAACTTTTAGAAAGAAATCTAAGACTATAACTGGACGGAGACCTTTCGCAATGGATGATAATTTAGATTATGAGGTATTATCTGAGAATGAGTGGGAAGAAGAAGCTGAAGGAGATGAATGTCGAAGTGATGATGAAACAGATGAGGTACTGTTATAGTTAATATGTTTTTATTTTATAACAATTTCTATTTTTAGGAAGAAGATTGTGATGTTGATGATGACGATGAAAAAGCATTTTTTGTTGAACCAGGATATTTATCAGAAGATGAAGGACAATCTGAAGCTGATGATATTGGTTCAGATAACAAAATTTCAAAAATTAGTAATAAAAAAAGAGCTGAATTTGTAAAAAAAGAATGGGAGCAAACTATACAAGATAAAAAGAAAAAAACTAAAAGTAAAAAATTAATTCCAGTTATTTATGGTCCATCATATATAGCATCAGATGATTTAGATTATAATAATTTACCTCCAGGTATTATCAGATCTATAATTTTTGACTGGAGTTCATTTATTCAAAAAGAAGATGAATTAAAAAATGATTGCAATGAAGTTAACTAAAAATTTTTAACAATTAATTGTTTCAGAATCCTATAGATATGTAGGCAAGGAATAAAACTGTGAAATTTTCTTTTGTTTTTTTTTATGTTTTTAATTATTTTTTTTTAAAAAATCATTTATAAATAAAGTAAAGACTACTTTAAACTATGTTTTTCTTCCTATACGATTAAGTTAGTATCTTGAAATATGTTGTATTAATTTTAATGTAATTTATACCTTTAATCAATTATAACCTTTTATAAACACTAAGTTTTTCTATATAATGATGGAGAGAATATAAGTATGTAGTCTTTTGTGCTCTTTCAAATAAACAAAAAAAATCATTTTTAGCTGTAAAAAATATAATTCAACAATGTGGTTTTTGTCTCTACATAATATAAAAGAAAATTTTTATCCTTAAAAATCGGATTTTGACATAATACTTACAAATGTACAACTTTTAGAAAAGCATTAATAATTTTTTCAAAAATTACATTTTAAGATTTTAATTCCGGATTCAAAAAAAGACTACTTTCTTCTGAACCATATTTAAAAAAAAATTCTTTAAAAATAGTAATTTGGAAGTCCATGAATTTAGCGGTGTACATTAACAGTCAAGTTTTTAATATACAATAATTTAACAAACTTAAATAATTGATTGTTAGAAAAGTAGCGCATATTAAATTAAAACTGTTATATATTAGCTAACAAAGTAAATCTATAATAAACAAATAAAATGGGTAAAAATATGAATTGATAACAAAAGGGAAAGTTGATTTAAAAAAAAGTAAAATTAATAAAAAAAAGTTTATAACAATTTTTAATTATAATAACAAAATAACTAGAAGTATAATTTTCTTCAAAAAAATTTCATTTTAGAATATCGGATTCTAACATTAAGCTTTGAAATTAAAGTATTTTTAGAAAATTCTTAATAACTTTCTTTACAATAAAGTTATTAACATGCGTTTTTTTAGGGAATATATAGAAAACTTTAAGGCACATCATATTTAGATTTCAGAGTTTATTCTAATACTAGTCCGATTCTTTAATGTTAATAGTTATATTATTTTTTTTTGTCTTTATTATTAAAATAATAAAATACTTTTTATTATAAATTTGATGCTATTTTAAGTACTTTATTTTTAATAAATCATTGTATTATTAATAATTTAAGAAAAATCTTTCAAATATTAAATTTGGCAACTTCCTGTGGTATCCAGAGGCAATAGTTATTAAATATTGTTTTATAATGATATCATATATTTTACGTTTTCTGGAGCTATTTAAAGAATATGTTATGTATTTATGATAATTATTTTTTTATAACAAACAAAAAAAAATGTCCTTTTCATTTTTAATTATAACGTTTTTGTATCGTATAACATATATAGACGTGTATTTTTGTGTATTTTAAAATATAATAAAAAGTAATTAAACGAATATCTTGCAATACATATTTATTTATTTTATCAGTTATATTTGTTTCTATAGATATATCAACCACATTTTTCTTTTGTCAATTTAAATATACAATTTAAAATTCTTTTTTTTTTTGCAGTTTATTTACTTATAAAAGAGAAACAAATTATGGATAAACACTTTTTGTTTATTTTTTTTTTAATATAAAAAATATATATACATATGGTGTAATAATTTATGAATACATTGAATTAATTAATAATTCATCCTCATCTTCAGCAATTATATCACTTTTTCTAAAATTATGATTGAGGGAACGTCGTCGTTGTCTACATATAATAATATAAAATATTATTACAATAATAATTGATATAATGCCAATAATTGAAACATGATTATTGAAGGAGTAACGAGAAAGTTTCCAAATATTGGATGTATTATTATTTTGATTAATATTATCATTTATCACACCAATATTTGTTAAACGTTCTGTTGTTGGATGTGTTCTAAAATAAAATAATTTTATTTTAAATAATAAAAATTTTTCATACCTTCCATTACAATACATTTCATCAGAACCATCATCACATTGAGGAATATCATCACATAAATCATATTGTGCTATACATTCTCCTGAGTCACATTTCCATTGAAATGGAGAGCTACATGCAGAATATTGAACATCATACATTTGTGTTTTTACTACAAATGCAGATGAAAAAATAGACAATATGATAATTAATATCATTCGTGTACTTTTTCTTGATACTTATTTTAAAGTATTTTTTTATTATTGTTATCTGTAAAAATAAAATTATGTTTACTATTGATAAGCTAATTAATTGGAAAAATAAAGATTTTCAAGATAAAAAGTTTATCTTATTTAAAAAAATAATAAAAAAAAAGAACATACAATTTGTTAAATATATAAAAATTTGTCCAAAGTATTTATTGTAAGCATAAGGAATATATAGTTGATGCCATATACAAACTACTTTTGGTATATTTCTTTCTTTCTATGCCTATTCAATATTTTAAATTAATACATTTATTCTATCATTTCTATATAAAACTATTAGGACATTTTTATCAATATTAACATAACATTCTACAGGCCAATTTTCTCGTGGTTTTTAAATTTTAGTTTTACTTTTCCCATTTAAAAAGTGTTAAGTAAAAAAAATACTAACTTAGAGAAAGTCAATATACAATTATTTTTTTTAACATATGCAATTTGATATTATTTATTTTAAAGACTTATGTAACAATATTTATCAAACTAAAAATTTATTAACAAATATGTACAATGTTTATTGTTCCAATAATTTAATTGCAATAGATATAATTCAATGCCTCTTTTTTTTAACAGTTTATTTATTATTTAAAAATATTTATAATAATAATATTTTATTATTGGATAAAAAAAAAAGAAGTAATTTTTCTGGAACATATCATTTCAAATATAAGCAGCATCATAGCAATTATATATGTATATTATAAAAAAATATTTTTAATTTATAACTTTTAATAATTTTAAAATACAACTTATAAGGAATCATATTTTTTTTATCAAAATATAAGAAAATATCATAAATCAAAAATTGTAAAATAAAGTTATAAAATTAATTTATATCTTTATATATCAGTAAAATCTTATTTTAAAAACTATAAAAAAAAAAAACTATGATAAATTGCATATGACAGATTTTTGAAAAATATAATTTAAAAAGCAATTCAACTTTAACTGTTAATATTACGCTTTTTTTTAGAATATTTAAACAAAATATAAAACATTTTAAAATTATAAAAACAATTTATGGTAAATAGAATTACAGATCAAGTGTATCTACAACGTTTAAAATTATATAAACTATTTGTAACTTTTATTAAGTAAGCAACTAGAAAAATTTATAAACAAAATAAATTTACAAATGACACATTTTTATATCAATAATTACACTTTTAATTGTAAATAATTATAGTTTAAAAAATCATGTTAATATAACAAAACAAACTTTCTTTTTTTTAAATAATATATTCAAATTTCTTGAATCAAATTTTAAGTACTATCCAATTTTTTCAATATAAATATATATTTTAGACAATAAATTAAATTTCAAATTGTGTAATTTTATTTTCCAGAATAAAATTATGTTCTTTGATTCGAGTTTAATTCAGATAAAATTTATATACATGATTTGTTATACTAATTAAACTAAATTATAATAAAGTTTTTTACAAATAAAATTATTATTCTAAATCATTTCTACAAACATTTTTTCAATTATTCTACATAAATATTTCTTTACAAATTTTTTTTCTTCTTTTCATTTTTTACATTTTTTTCATTTTTTCCACTTTTTTCATTTTTGTCACTTTTTTCATTTTTGTCACTGTTTTGACTTGATAATATTTTTTCACTAATATTAACATTTTTTCTTCTTTTATACATTTTATTACTTTTAGTTATCTCTTTTCCATCCATATTTTTTATGATAAAATATAAATCAGCAAAAAAGACTACTGTAGCAATGATAAGGCCAATTATTAAACGTACTTCGAAAGATAAATTTAAACCTGGATACATAAAAGTTATTCCATAAAATCCAAAGGCAAATGAACCACCCACTGTAATAAGAGTATTAAAAATGGCAATTCCCTGACGGTTGACTTCTTTTAATTCTTTTCCAAAGTCAGACATTAAATCAAATTTTCCAAAATGTTGAGATGAGTCAACTTCCTTTGTCATCTCTCTGTATGCCTTATTTTCTTGTTCAATTTTTAATTTTTCAGTCAATTTTTTAAAATCTTCACTTGTCACGTGTATTTTTGGTTTACAAAAAGTAAAAATATCAAGTATTTTGTAAAATGGAAAATCTTTTGGTAATGAATCTTTTAGTTTTTTAATATCTGACAATGTATATTCATCTTGTTTTAAAAAATTCTTAGCTTCTTTACAACTTTCATTTTTCAAAAGTTCTTCAAGTTCTTTTTTATTTTCTATTTGATAAAACATTTCAATTATTTATTAGTTACCTAAAAAGTATATATTATTTTTTTTTTTTGGATATCAAAAATCATTAAATTCCCATTAAAAGTTAAAAATATTAATATAGAAAAAGTTTTTTTTTTGTAAAGAAGGGTGAATATAAATATATTATCAATAAATAATAAAACAAAATGATAAATCACTCCCAAGAAGAAACTGATAATATACGTTTTGGGAAATGTTCCTTTTATTTTGTAATTTTTAATATGATATGCTCTTTAATAGTTATGTGATCTATATAAATATAGATTATTACAATTGGGTTTTTCTATGTAAACTAAATATGGATAGACGTCAATTTTATAAATACATTTATTTAGTTATTATAATCGATTTTATATATTTAATTCATTTGGGAAATAATTATTTTTAATGGAAGTTTAATAATTTAGCTTAAAAATTTTTTAGAAACTTCCTTTGTTTCTTTTGATTAAGATTTATTTTTCATTATTATTTTATCATATTTAATTTATTTAAAATATATCAAAGATATATTTTTGATTGTTTTTATATTACCCAGTTTTTTTATAATCATAATATAGTACAAAGGTATAATTTCTTGTTTTGATTATAAAATATTTATATAAAAGTAAATAATTCTAAGTACCATAATTTTTAAAAAAAAAAATACAAAAACATTCTTGGTTTGTTATTCTTTTTGATAACGTTTTTAAATTAAAAAAATATCTAGTGTAATCGTCAGATATTATATTAATTAGTATTTTAAAATCACATCAATAATTATTTTTACCACAGTCATTATAATAAAAACCTTCTATCATTTTAGTAAGCTGGTCTTTAAAGTTTAAAATTATTTTTATATAATATAAGAAAAAAAAAAGAGTATTAAAATGGGTAAGAAATCAAAAATTTCAAGAATAAGTATTTGTCAGAAAAAAAAAATTTCTAGAAAACATTATTCATTTGCAGATGATCTTCATAATTTTTTAAAGAAAGAAGATCCAATGTATGAAAAATTTTGTAATTCAAATGAGTATAGTATGCTTGAAGATCTAGCTAATCTTATTGTAGATCACTATAATTCTGGAAAATCTTTACAATTTAAAAATAAAAATATAGGTTTCCATGATTTGGATAATTGTAGTAAAGTTAAATTTAGGAATGAGTTAGTGAATATTGTATCAGGTAAGTTAAGTATTCAATTTCACTATTATGATAGTTTAGAAAATGATAAATCAACTCCTGAAAATACAGGAGAGGTAGAAGATAAAATTTCTGGATGGGCTTCACAACTTTTAAATGGTACATGTTCTAATCAAGCTAGTCCATCATCTAAACCATGTTCTTTAAAAATTGCCCATGATGAAATATTTATTTTTCATGATGATTCTGATTCTGATGAAGAAAGTGATGCATCATCTACAAATAATATTATTAATCCTATCAATACAAAAATTTCAAAAATTAAATTAGTCCCAGAAAAATCTTCTAAAATTAATAATATTTCTAGTAATTTTGCCAATTCTCTTTCATTTTGTATTGCAAATATATATAGCCTTAGGACAGATTTAAGATCAGTTAGAAAAATTATTAGTGGTGTTGGTTGGTATGTCATGTCAATTTTTAATTATTAATTATTTTAATTTTATAGGAAGATTTATGTTACAACACATATTCATAAAATTCATAGTGATTATGATAAATCATTATCATTTTATGTCCAGTGTTGTCCAAATTCATATGATGATAGGTGGAATGTTAAAGCAAATTGTGAACTTTCAATTTATTCACATGCTCATAAATGTTGGAAAATTGGTTATCAATTTTCTCATGTATTTAATTCAACATATGATGATTGTGGTCTGGTACATTTTATTAAATGGAAAGATTTAATTGATAGTGATGAGAAGTATGTTTTAGATGGAAAAGTTTATCTTGAAGCTATTATTGATGTTAAAGGACCTATAAAAGTAACAAGTTTTGGACAATATCATTCAAGATTAAAAATGTATTCCTCTATTTTTGATATACAAATGACTAAAGGTAACAAAAGAGAAGCTGAAGAAGTTTGTGATTTGGCACTAAAATATTGTATGAAGACAGATCGTGAAGCTATTAAGCATTTTGAAGAAAAACATTCTTTACTTGTTCGGGATAAAGTTGTCGATACTATTACTAGATTACAGCAAGAAAATCTTCAAAATAATGATAAAGGTATTGTTTTAAAAAATAAAGCAAATTTAAAAAATTTTTGTCTTGGTGGAAGTTGTAAAAAAAATGAATCAACATGTAATCAAGCAGATGTTAAAATGAAAGATATATTATTATGTATTAATGATAAAATTAAAAAGAAAGAGGTTGTTTATGATAACTTAGAAGTAGAGAAGTGTGAAAGTAATAAAAATGAGGCAGGTACTGATAATACTGTCAGAAGAAAACTTATCCCTCAACGTAAGGCATGTGATTGTAGTAATATATTTTGTGAATCTTTAAAAACTTGTAAAGATTGTGAAAATCAATATTTTATGCGAACACTTTTTTTTGAAAGAAAAAATTATATGTTTCCATGTACAGTTTATAATAAAAAGAAGTTGTTTACCTTACCAGATAACTATATTATTGATATAGATAAAAATGGAGAAAATATTACCAAAAAAAGTAATATAAAATTTATTAATGAAAATAGTTTAGAAAAAAATTCTATTTCTAAAAAAAATGATGAAAAAACTGTTTCAAAAATAGAATCAATAGGATGCCTGACAGAGGTTGATAAAAAAATACTAGAAGATTATCCAATAGAACATCTTTATCACGATAAAATAGATTATTTTAATTTTATTGCTAAAAGAGCTTCTATAATATCACGTTATGTAGATAAGTTATCAAAAAATATATCAGATGAAGCAAGAAAATTACTCCTACAATTTTATGAAAACAATTCATTAGTTAATAAAAATAAATTATTGACAACAATAAAGGATGATGCTTTAGGTCTTTATTTACGTATGGTACCATTTTGGTTGATGGAAGATGATGGTAATATAAATAATCAACCAATATTTTTGGATTTTAATAAAGAATATATCTTTAGTACAATTGAGGCAATATTTTACTCTATGAATATTTTAAAAAGTGTTTCTAACAACAAAATAAAAGATGAAAAAATTAGTTTATATTGTAATAATAAAAAAAAATTTATTGAATCATTAAATTCAGTGTGTGTTATACCACAATCTCTTATTGAAACAATGAAAGAAATGTTAACTTTATGGATTCAGGAATATAAACAATTTTCTTTAACAATGAATAAAAATCAAAAAAAGTTAATTGATGATAATTTAAGTATAAATAAAAAGTATGATGATTTATACAAAAACTTCAATGAAACAAAAGAAATGCTTAATACATTATCTAAAAGTTATTCTGTTCAAACAAAAAATATTTCAATGTTTAATGAAATTAAAAAAAAATGTGATGAGTATAAAAAAGAAAATGAAATGCTAATTCGAAATAATCAATCAATTATTGATTCAAAAAAAAATATGGCTAAAGAATTGGCAAATTTAAGAGAACAAAATAAATTATTAAGTAGTCAAATACAGGAAAAAGATGCTGCATTAAAAAAATTTAAAAAAGTTGCTGAACAAGAAAAAATTGCTTTAAGTAAAGAAAATGAAACTTTAAGAACAAGATGTATTAGGAGTGAATTGATGTATTTAGAAAAAAGTTTTTCTATTGGTATTAAAGAATTATATAAGGCAAAAGATGAGGCTTTAGAATATATTAATGATATGAAAAATTTATTAGATAATATTAATGAAAAATATGTAAATATTGTTTGTGAAAAGATAAAAGAATTTGAAAATTATATATGTGAAATTGATGAAAAAATAGAAATAGCTACCAATAATCATATAATTCATAGTACTTCAATTGAGAAGGGTAAAAGTTTATCTCAAATTGGAAAAATAAAAATAAGAAAACCTAAAGCATTACCAGAAAAATTAAATACAAATATGTTTACAAAATTAGATGTTGTTTGGTGTGACAATTTATCATTACAAAATTTATCAATTGAAAATGAAAAGTATAATAATAACAAAGAAAAAAAGAAAAAATATTATGGTAGTAATAGAAAAAGATTAAGTTCCTCCCCGACATCTGATGCATTTTCATGTTCAAGTGGAGAATCTCACAAAGTAAAAGATGTTTTTACAGATTGTGGATATTATATTACTTCTATATCACCAATTTCTGATGTTAATACTTTGAGTACATTTGAAATTAATAATTTTATAATGAATAAAGATGTTAACAAGATAAAATTTAATACAGAATATCAAAATACAAATTTTTATACATTTTCACCATCAAATTCTTCTTCTTCATTTGAAACATTAAAATATTCAAATACTAGTAATATATTTGAAAACAATGATGCTTCTAATATTAATCATGATTTGTTACAAAACTTTGACTACATCAATTCTATTGATAATACTTTAGTACAAAAAAATGATAAAATGCTTCAGTTATATGATGAATCAAGTATAATGATGGCAACACAAAATATCAAACCATTGTCTGAAGATAGATCAAATGATTTAAACAATTATACCTATGATATAGATAGTATACCATCAGATGATTATCAAATTTTATATAAGGCTTTTTGTTCCTCTAATTCACAAAAATCTGATTGGTAAAATTTAAAAATAAATTTTAGTTTTTATTGTTAATATTAAATATATACTAATAGATGTATTTATAAAAATTTAATGGAAAACAAAGTTGTTTTGTAAAACACCTTATTATTAAATTTAATGGAATTGTATTAAATTAAAATAAATTATAATTTTGAAAAAAAATTTTTTTTTATTAATTTATACTTTTTTCCAAATAGATGACCAAAGATTATTGAAGGGGTAGTTATTATCAAGAATGATAGTAGCATGCTCTTTTTTTTTATCATAATATAAAATGAAGGGGTTTAATAAATTTATTGATAAAATTTTCTTCCTAAAATATCTTTAATGAGTAAGTAACTTTTTTTTTAACACTTTTTTATCACATATATACATATATATTTCATTTTATATAAAAATATAAGTTACTCAACTAAAATTATATATGGGCCTTATTTTATTCGATATGATAGAAATTTATTTTAAATTTTTATTCTATTTTAATCAACACGTGATATATAGCTGTTGATTATTTAATGTTAATAATACTATTATCTTCTTATAATAATAATATGTTTAATTAAGTTTCACTTGAATTTGCTTACATAATAATATATATATTTATTTATTTTTATAACAATTAATTATATTTTTAAATTTACTCAGTCTTTCACATGTGATATCAATAGAAGATAATATTTAGTTAAAATTAAAGAATTTTAACCATATGTTTATTTTATTTTTTAATAATATTAAAGTATTCAATATTTTTTTCCATTCATACATATTTATCTTTTCATTAATAATTAATTTTATGTATCATAGATTATTGTACTAACTTTTGTTCATTTGATACATAAGCAGATTTTTAATGTCTTATATCACACCATTTTTTTTAACAACTTTTTTTTTTTAGATAATTAAATAAGTAATTGAAAATTAAGAAAAAATAGATAACAATTATAATAAAAATTATCAATATTCAATAAATTTTTCTCTTTGACACCTGATTATTAGATTATATATTTTCTTTTTTTTTTAATTTTATTAAGTGGGTATTTGCGCAAGTTAGTAATATTGTTATTGTTCGTTGTCAATTAATTTTGTTTTATTATTATAGTTAATTATAAAATTTCAAAACTTGTATTGAAAGACAATTTTTGACCAATAATTAATAAATTTTTATATGAAAACATTTTAATTAGAAAATTTTCACTACGTATTACTATCAAATACATTAATGTTGAGGCATCTAATTCAATAAACACCTTATTTTTAAGTCATGTTTTTTTTTAACAGTTTATCATATTTCAATATTTTGAAAATAAAAAAAATAATTTATTGTAATTCACGTGACAGAGCATTTATTTTGGAATATTCCAAAATAAAAATTCTAATTTTTTTTTAAAATTTATATTCATTTATTGATAGTTATAAATATTTTTATATATATTATCATGATCTACCTATCTTTACTATAGTAATTTATATTAAATTATTTTTTATCATTTGTTGAAATACACAGTTTGTCTTAATATTTTATGTGTAATAAACATATCAACGAAGTATATTTTTAGTTTTGTAAAATATGTATGTTTTTTTTAATTTTTTTTTCTTAATTTTTAGTTATATAGTTATATTTTTATTCATTAGTTATCATTTTTGCAATTTTATAAAATTACATTTAAAAATGTTCAATATTTTATATGATAGAATAATATTATTGATATTTTTTAACCCATCTTAAAAACTTTAAAATTCACTTTATTTTAGTTATTTAAATATTTACCAAATGCATCACAATGTACTTTGTAGCGTTTATTTAAACCATTTTAACCACTAATCTATATTATTTTCTTCTTTTTTTTCAATTATTTTTCAACCTACACAACTTTTGTCAATAAAATATTATATACGCGACAAATATTTATATATATGTATAATCTCAAAATAACATTTTTATTACATATGCTAATATTATATATTTCAAAATTTCTTTATATAATTGTTAAATGAAAACTGTAAAAAAACTTCTCTTTGCTTCATTATTTTAACTCTGTTTTAAAAATATAAAAAAAAAAACATTATCATTCATGATAAAGTGAAGCGCGGCCCATCACTTTATTGTTCTTTAATTGTCGCAGAATTTTTGTCCTCTAGTAGATAAAATTGCACAAACGACAATCGACACAAAACAATTAAACGACTTTTCCAAATATTTCTTCTAAAAAGTAAATGATGATAATATTTTATATCTTATCTATCGACTTCTAATAAACGAATGGGATGAACTTTTAATATTTATCTATAATGATTTATAAATAATAATATAATTAATTAATATTATCATATTTTAGAAAATAAAAATAAATATTTTTAAAAAATTTTAATTTTTTTTCTTCCTTTAATTAAATTTATTAATTACTATCATTTTACTTTAAATTTTTTTTTTATCCATATTATATATAATTTTCTATATATTTTAAAATTTGTATAACTTTTTTAGTTTTCAACAAAAAAAATCAGGAAATATATTTATTTATTGTATTAGATGATATAAAGTTATTCTGGCAAAATATTTTTATTTTTATATTAAAAATTAAATTTAAATAATGTATAATATTACTTCGTTAATAAATAATGTTAAAAGTTTTTACAATTCCATGAATGGAGCTAATCTATCGGGTGCTATAGATGTTATTGTTGTTGAGTTACCCAATGGAGATTTAGTCAGTACTCCTTTCCACGTTAGATTTGGAAAATATGGAGTTTTTTATAGTGGTGATAAGGTTTGTCATACTTTATATTTTTATAAATATTAACTGATATTTTAAGGTTATTGATATAAAAATAAATGGTCAGGATATTGTAAATTTAGAAATGAAATTAACTGATAGTGGTGTTGGGTATTTTGTCACTCAAGATGATGAATATAGTAATCTTATGACAGAAAAAAATGAGAATAGTGATAAGGATAATGAAAAAATTATTGAAAATAACGAGGATAATTCTAATCCATATAATAATAATAATAAACAATGTCAAGATATTAAAGATGATAAAATTCAAGATAATAATATTTCTATTGTTGTTACTGAGTCACCAGAAAATAATGATAATTCTAAAATTGTTGATAATAAGACAAAATTTCTTAAATCTCTTCCATTTAACAATAGTATTTTTTCAATGAGGAAAAATAGATCATTACCAGATTTAACTAGTTTGTCCAATTTATCTAAAGAACAAGATTTTAATCAACATAATGTTCAAAATAATATTATAGATTTTTCTAATTATAAAACATCAAGATTTGATGATATGATTGATTCTGGTGGTTTAAGTGAGGCTGATGTAGATAATTTGGATGATAAAGATTTTCTTTCTATTAGAAATAATGGAAATAAATCTGGGAAATTTAGAAGTTATGGTGATATAGCTATTCATAGAAAACAATCTGATTCAACAATTTTATATATGAAACCTCAAATTAATTTTTTTAGAGGTGCTGATTTACAAAAACATAAAGAAATTAAATATGACGAGTATTTTAAAAAAAATGAGGGTAATATAAATAAAAAATGTAGAAAAAATGATGTTAAAAAATCTGACAATGAGTATGATGGAGATGTAGATGATGATGATGATATAAAACAATCTATTATTGGAAATAGTAGTAGTATTAGTTTGATTGGTGAAGCAGCTTTGTCTGATTCAGAAGTTGATTATGATGGTAGAAATAATTCAAATTTACAGGAAGTTGTTGAACATGGTGAATGGAAATGGGGTGAAATTCCTAAAACAAAAGAGGAAGAAGCAGCAAATAAAGAATTGTTAAGGAAAAAAAAAGGTGTAGAAAATGAAGTAAATAAAAAGAAAAAACAAGATAAAAGACGTAGTGGTTGGAATTTTTGGCCTTTTAAAAGAGAAGTTGTTGATGATAATAGTGATGATGAAAATCAACGTTCTAAAAGAATAAAACAAGATGAATCAATAACTGTAGAAGATCTTCAGGCATACATTAATAATCCTGAAAAATATGATAAATATATGGGTAGTACTAAATTTGAGAGTGATAAAAAACCAAAAAGGGATGTATTAGTTAGTGCAACTGATAGTGGAAATCATTCAGCAATTTTATCTAATACAACATCAACTGTTACTACACCAACTAGTACAGATGCAATGTACATTAATTTTGATAGTGATGGTGGTAAAAATTTAGGAAGTTTAAGTGATGGTATTTATGATGATGATATTATAACACCAACAGAAGATAATAAACAAATTATTAATGCTAAAAAAATAGAATTTAGTGGAAAACAAAGAATTCCATCTGATACAAGTATATCATCATTACCTGACCCATTTTATAAGGATGAATGTGATAGTAAAAATTTTGATATTAATGATAAATATAATATAACTGGTAAAAAACATTTTTCACAATCACTTCCAAAAGATGAAAGTCCATTATCATTACGAATAGATATTGAAGGATCAACATCTAGTACAATACCACCTCCATCACCATTATCTCCTCCTCTATCACCTCCACTTGAGAACAAATGCAATATTTTTAAGCAAACGTTACGTCTAACATCTTCACAACTTAAATCATTAAACCTACACTATGGTTCAAATGAAGCTCATTTTTCTATAACAACTAAATATCAAGGAACTTCTTGGTGTAGTTGTCATATTTATCTTTTTCATTGGTATGATAAATTAATAATATCTGATATTGATGGAACGATAACAAAATCAGATATACTTGGACATGTAATACCAGCTATTGGTGGACAATGGGCACATTCTGGTGTAACTAAATTATATCAAAGAATTAAAAATAACGGTTATAAAATGGTATATTTAAGTAGTAGAGCTATAGGACAAAGTTATACAACTAAAAATTATTTAAAAAATGTTAATCAAAATAGTGAAGTTTTACCTGATGGTCCAGTTTTATTATGTCCTGATAGTATTATAACAGCATTTAGAAGAGAGGTTATAGAAAGACGTCCTGAAGAATTTAAAATAGCTTGCCTTAGTGATTTAAAAGCATTATTTCCAAAAGAATTAGAATCCAATCCATTTGTTGCCGGTTTTGGAAATCGTGATACAGATGTTAAATCATATCTTGCTGTAGGTATTCCACATAATAAAATTCTCATTGTTAATCCTAATGGTGACGTTAAATGTTCTGATAAAATGGGTATCTCTTTTTCAACAAACTATTCTGCGATGGCAATAGAAACTGTTGATTATATGTTTCCACCGTTAATTAATGTTGAAGAAAAGATTATTGACAATCCTAATATATCAAAGGAGGATAAAAAGAATTTAGATAATGACAATAAGATAAATAATTCTTTAACTGAAGAAAACTCAGATTTACAATCGTTAGAAAATGTAGAAGGAAAGGATAATATATCATCTAAAACATATGTGTCACCACTTCAAACATCTTTTAAACATTCTACAACATCAAGTTCTTTCACTTTTTGGAGAATACCACCTAATACAGACTTAATTTAATATTTTCTTAAAAATTATATTCAATTTAAAATATATCTTTATCTTTATATTATTAGGCGAGAATTGAATTGATAAATTTTTTTTTGATTTTCTAATTTTTTAAGAACTTTTTATATACGAAAAAATTTCACTGATTATGGAAAACAGAAATGTTTCATAAAAAACAAATTTTAAATTTACACAAAAATGGCTCTGAAAGCGCAAAGAATTTAGTTTTTTTTTTTAGAATAATTTGTTTTTAAATAGAATTTCATACATTGGTAACAAATGGCTAGAAAATTTATTTTTAAAAGAAATAAGTTAGAAAAAGCAATGTTTGGGCCAGGTTTGATCTGAACACAGTTTAAAATGATCAAAACTTTTTTGTTTTAAATTTTGTTAATTTTTTTTGTTTTTTATTAATCTGATAGTAATTGATTTATTTTGCATTGATTATATTTATTTGTAAAAAATGATTCAATTTATTGTAATTTGTGAAAACTTTATATGATAGCAAAATTTACCTATCTTCATCATGATAGATGAGTATTAAAATGGCAAAGTTATTTTTAATTACTCAACTTTTTGTAATAAATAAAAATACCATAAATAATGTTATTTGTTTATTACTATAATATTTAATCATTTGAGCAAAAAAATTTAATTATAATATGAAGCCATGAAATTATCATAAGTTATTTTATAAAGCTTACACTATAGTTAATTCTATTTCACACATCATTTATAAAATATATAAAAATGCAGAAATAATATAAATATGAAAAATGAGAATACATTATATCTAAAAAATACTTGAAAATTAAAAAATTTTTATAATGTTAAATACATTAGAGAAGTTTAGCTAGTTAGATTTGATATTTTTATAAATTTATTAACTCCAGTTACTACTACGACTTAAAAGCCCTTTAAAAAAGGCATTTCTTATCATATAATAAATAAATTAAATCAAATGATATTGAAACTAGATTTAATGAAATTCTCGTAAAAAAACTGATATGAATCACTTTTTTATTTTCAAAATTTTAAATATTATCTTGAAAGAATTTTCCATTTTTGTTCCTAATTTTGACTGCTTATAACTCTTGAAGTTTCACTTTTCAAATATTGTTGATAATATTCAAATTTTATCCAATTTCAAGAGCTATCGAATGACTACAGTATCATATTTAAATTCCAAAAAAAGTTGTTTTTTTTCTGTTACATTTTTAGAAATAAAGTCAAAAATCTAGGATATTTTCAGCCAATTTCTGAATCTTTAAAAATAATGATGCTATAGCTATAAAAATTAATAAATTAGATGGATTTTTGAATAGAAATCGAATAAAGGTAGTCCCATCTTCATAGGATAATTATTCGCTGAGATATTGAAAAATCTGAAACAATGAATATTTTAGAAAAATTTCCGCCTTTGTTCATATCTTGCTTCAAAATCATGATAGATGCAATCTGATTTCTGCAATCGTCTTCTAATGAGTTTTCATATGGGGTCTACCTTCAAAATATTTTTATACCTTTAACCATTTTCGAGATATAAAAGAATGGTGACAATGGATTACGCGCGAAAAAATACCAAGCACAGTATTTCAAGAACGGTTGAAAATTCAAAAATCTTTTCAACGTAGGTTATGACTTAAATTATGAGAGAAGCCCAGCGCATCAAGTTTCATGATTCTGTGACTTTATGAACTTGAGTTATCACTAGATTCTTAAAACTTTAATTTAAATATATTTCTTATCATATCTCAATTTCTAATTGTCCTATAAAGATAACAATAGCTGCAACGAACTTCTCGTAAAAAACTGATCTAGAATCATATGTTTATTTTTAAAATATCTTATTGGATCATAGAAATCGACATTTACAAAAAAATATTCCCCAATTTCGCCCTCAACTTTGACTTCTTATAACTCATGAAATTTCAATTTTCAAATATTGTTGATTATATTCAAAATTTATCCCCTTTCAAGGGCTATCGAATGAATATAGTGGCATATTCAAATTCCAAAAAAAGTTGCTTTATTTTGTTCACATTTTTAGAGGTAAAGTCGGAAATCTAGAATATTTTCAGCCACTTTCTGAACCTCTGAAAATAATGATGTTATAGCTATGAAAATTATTTATCTAGAATAAATTTTGAATAGAAATCGAATGAAACTAATCTCGTCTTCTTAGGATAAGTATTTCTTGAGATACTGAAAAGTCGGGAACAATGAATATTTTAGAAAAATTTCCGCCTTTGTTCATATCTTGCTTCAAAATCAAGATAAATGCAATCTGATTTCTGCAATCGTCTTCTAATGAGTTTTCATATAGGGTCTACGTTCAAAATTTTTTTATATCTCTAACCACTTTAGAGATAAAAAAAAATGGTGACAATGGATTACGCGCGAAAAAATAACAAGCACAGTATTTCAAGAACCGTTGAAAATTTTAAAATCTTTTCAACGTAGGCTATGCCTTAAATTATGAGAGAAGCCCAGCGCATCAGGTTTCATGGTTTTGTGACCTCATGAACTTGAGTCATCACTAGATTCTTAAAACTTGAATTTAAATATATTTCTTATCACATCTCAATTTCTAATTGTTCTATAAAGATGAAAATAGCTTCAATGAACTTCTCGTAAAAAACTGATCAATAATCATCTGTTTATTTTTAAAATATCTCATTGGATCATGGAAGTCGAAATTTACAAAAAAATATTCCCCAATTTCGCCTATCAACTTTGAATCCTTATAACTCATGAAGTTTCAATTTTCAAATATTGTTGATTATATTCAAAATTTATCCCCTTTCAAGGGCTATCGAATGAATATAGTGGCATATTCAAATTCCAAAAAAAGTTGCTCTATTTTGTTCACATTTTTAGAGGTAAAGTCGGAAATCTAGAATATTTTCAGCCACTTTCTGAATCTCTGAAAATAATGATACTATAGCTCTAGAATTTATTACTCTAGATGAATTTTTGAATAGAAATCGAATGAAACTAGTCCCATCTTCATAGGATAAATATTTGCTGAGATACTGAAAAGTCGAGAACAATGAATATTTTTAAAAAATTTCCGCCTTTGTTCATATCTTGCTTCAAAATTAAGATAAATTCAAGCAGATTTCTGCAATCGACTTCAAATGAGTTTTCATATGGGGTCTACCTTCAAAATATTTTTATACCTTTAACCATTTTTGAGATATAAAAAAATGGTGACAATGGATTACGCGCGAAAATGTACCAAGTTTCATATCTCAAGAACCATTGAAAACAAAAAAATGTTTTCAACGTAGAGTATGCCTTAAATCACGAATGAAGCACAGCGCAACAAGTTTCATAGTTCTGTGACTTCATTAACATGAGTTACTACACGATTCTAAAAACTTTTTTCAAAACATATTTCTTATGATAACTTCATTTTTAGAGGTTCTATAAAGATGTAAATAGTCTAAATGAATTTGTTCTAGAAAAATGATCTAGAATCAACTGTTTATTTTTAACATTTACAATATTATCACGGAAGTCGAGATTTGCAAAAAAATATTCCCCAATTTCTCCCTCAACTTTAAATCCTTATAACTCCTAAAGCTTCAATTTTCGAATATTGTTGATTATATTCAAAATTCATCCCATTTCAAAGCCTATTGAATGACTATAGTGGCATATTCAAATTCCAAAAAAAAATGTTTTTTTTTGTTTACATTTTTAGAGGTAAAGTCGGAAATCTAGAAAATTTTCAGCCAAATTTTATATCTCTGAAAATAATGATGCCATAGCTATAAAAATTATTATCTTAGATGAATTTTTGAATAGAAATCGAATGAAACTAATCTCGTCTTCATAGGATAAGTATTTCTTGAGATACTGAAAAGTTGAACACAATGAATACTTTCGAAAAATTTCCGCTTTTGTTTATATCTCGTTTTATATTAAAAATAAATGTAAGCAGATTTTTTTGATCCACTTCTAATGAAGTTTCATGTTAGGGTTATTTTCGAAACAATTTTATATGTTTAACTACATTTAAAAAATATAATATGATAATAAAAAATTACGTATGAAAAAGTATCAGGTATTATATTTTAAAAAACATTTATAAATCAGAAATTTTTTTGAACAATATTTTTATCATATTTAAAATTAGTAAAGTTCTATGACATTAAGAATAGACCTAATGAATTTTGCATTAAAATCTAATTCAAAATCATTTGTTTATATTTAAAATTGTTTACTTTATTATAGAAGTTAAGTTTTACATTAAAATATTCTTCACTTTCGCCCTTAATTTTTGATTGCTTTTAACTTCCAGTGCTTCAAGTTACAGATATAGATAATTATATTTAAAATCCATTATATTTCAAGAAATAATAAATGATTTTATAATTATTATCAAATTCCAAAAACAGTTGCTTTGTTTATAACTATACGATAATTATCTCGCTTTAAGAATATAAGTATATGTAAAATTTCGATTGAAATCTAAATTTAGTGTTCTCTTGTCATTTTTAATTGAAAAAAAATTTTATTTAGAAAATTTATTTAAGGGGTTATCAACTTTAGAACAAATTCAATAACGTTCTTTAAGATATTCATTTTTTAATGTTCTTAAATGATCAGCAACATTTGAAGGATCATGTTTATTAGCAATTGAAATACATTTAAAAAGTTTATAACCAAGTTTGACAAGTCTTCTTTTATATAAAACTATTCCATCAGTTCGATATTTATTTAAATCCTCATTTCTAATTCCTTCAGCAAGTTTCTTAGCATTTTCTATAACCTCATCTGGAAATCCACATGCACCAGCAAGTTTAAAACCAAATAATGGTCCTTCATATTGTCCTTTTTTTATTGTATGATAAGTATTATAATTTGATGCATTATTACTAGTAATTTCTTCAGAAGGAAAATGATAATTTTCAATTGAAGAAAATGACAATGTCATTTTAGAAAGATTCAAAAAGTGGGTAGCAAATATTGTAAAAGCTCCAGTTGTTATTAAATTTTCAATTATAGCATAACAAATAGCTAATCCTTCCTCAGTTGATGTGCTCCTCCCTAGTTCATCAATTGCAATTAATGATTTTTCATTAGCATTTCTTAATATTGGCCCAATCTCACTCATTTCCATATCAAAAGCAGATAAGTTGGTTGTAATATCATCATTATGACTTAATCTTGAAAATATTCTTTCGAAGAGAGGAAATGTAGCTGAGTCTGCAGGTATCATACATCCTGTTTGCGCAAGAATTTGTAGTAAGCATACCTGTTTCATATAAGTTGTTTTTCCAGACTATAAATTGAAAAAAAAAATATATTAAAAAAAATATATAAACATACCATATTAGGGCCAGTTATTAACATAAAACAAGATTCAGGAGCGATGTAAACATCATTTGGTATCATTTTTTTGTGTTTTTCAAGTAATGGATGTCTACCCTTTTCAACTATTAAACAATTTGAAAATGTTGGTTTTACTGTGTTTGTACTACTTGAATAATAGCTTAAAGCGCAAATGAAATCTAGATATGAAATAAATTCCGTTAATTTATAAAGAACAGGTACCAACTTCCTTATATTAAGCAAAATTTCATCTACAATTGTATTGCTAACTATTAAGATTTCACTAACACAACAATCTATACGTTCTTTTACTTTTAATAATTCTCTGGAAGTGAAAGTTATGCTTGTTTTATTATGACAAACATTTATAAAATTAGAAGGAATATCAACATTATTAGGAATACCATTCGTTTGAACAGTATAATAAAATCCACGAGTTGGTGTGTAAACTAAACGACAATTTGGAATATTTCCTATCTCTTCTTCAGCCAATCTTTCTCCACTAAAAATAAATTCTTCAAAACTTTTTCTACTAGCTTGAAGAATATTACTATCAGATTTAACAGCATATAAAATAAAATTTTTTTGTAAATACTGATTAATATTTCTTTTATCCTCAAAATCAATATCTATTTTATCAGTTATCAAATCAAGTATTTCATCTAATCTTTTGTCATATAATGTTCTTGCTAAATCAGATATAATATCACATTTTATAGGAATTACAAGATTTCTCATAGAAATAACTTGATTTAATGTTTTACGTAAATTTATCAACTCTTGTATTTTTCTTCTTGTAGCACTTTTTTCAGTTTTCTTTTCAATATGAACACAAAGTGCTATAACAAATTCCATATTTTGTACATGAACTAAATGATTACGTATCCTATGAAGCAAATTTTCATTTGATTTCAACTCTTCAATAACATTTTGTCTTTTTGTTATTATATTTAAATCACAACTAGGTTGAAGTAAATTGGATTTTAATGTTCTAGTACCTCCATCTGTCAAACAAGTATTTAAAATAGAAAATAATGTTTTATATAAAAGTAAATTTTTATTAGATGGATTTTTTTCTTTTAAATTTTTTACGAGATCAAGATTTCTACATGTTTGTAAATCTATAATACATCTATCTTTTAAGCATTCGTATAAAACTTGTAATGATTCTGAAGCATATGATATATTTTGAATTTGTTCTATATATCTAACTAAACAATATGATGCTGATATGGATAAATATTTTTTCATAGCAATTTCATCAATATTAGAAGCTTCAGGTGAAGCAAGAACTCTTATCAAATTTATTCCTCTTTCATCATCAAAAAATCTTCTTTGTATACTTAATATTTCAATATCTGAACAAACACTTTTAGCAATTTCTATTATTGCATCTACTTGACTTCCTGTATCTTCCATAGCATCACATAACAATATCTATAAAAACATTTTACTCATTTTTAAAAAAAAAAACTCTTACCTCAATTGGATCAAGCATACTAAGTCGAACTTTTAGAATTTCAAAAGTCGGAGTATCTATAAATTGACATAAATTTAAAGTACAAACTCTTAAATCCATGTAAGCTATTCCAACTTCAAATTTATTTTCAGATTTTCCACGATAAATAGAAATAATGTTGAAACGATTTTTTGTATTATTTCCATTATTTGAATTTGAAGTAAAAAACATGGAATCTTTTCGAATAGCATATTTTGGATTTCCATTTAAATGTTCAGCAATACTAGTAATATCAACATTTTTTGCAATATATGTTTCTTTATATACATTACTATCAAAATTAGAAGATTCATTAACTAGTCTGTAATTTCTCTTCATTTTTTTTAAAAACTATGACTATTCAAATATATAATGAACAAACAATTGATGAATAAATTAATTTATGGTAATAAAAAAAAAGAAGAGAATATTGTCTTATTTACTTTATAATGAATAATGGCGGTATAAATAAAGCAAAGAAACAAAGACATCTCTAACAATCTAAATTAAACAATAATTTAAATATAAAAAATAGTTACACATGAAACCGCTAAAAATGAAAGGATATTTAAAAATATTAGGTAAGTTTTGTTTACTGATTTAATTCTTTATCGTAATAATAATAAAATATTATAAATTGTTTTAAAGGATTTAAAAGAATAAAATTTTTTTTTGTTTTATTAAACTGAATTTTTATCATTGCTATAAATTATTAGGATTAATCATTTAAATTAAAGAGTGGTAAAATTTTGATATATTAGTAAATATTTCTGTATCAGCTTGACTATAGTGTAAACATTTTTTGATAGCTAATTTTATTCTATTCCCAATCAAGTAATAAAGTGTCATGAAATTCCAATATTCTAAGTTCTTCATCCTACAAAAATTATATTTAATTTAAATAAGAAATATTAACTTACAATAAGACTAAGAATTTTATCATGAAGGTATAATCTTTTATGTTCAAGAGGATTTAAAAGCAAACAATATATTTCATGCATGACATGAGGTATATGACATCCACTATTTTGTAAATTTATTAAATTAAGATTAATTTTCATGTTGTAGACAAGATTCTTATCATTACTAGTTTTCCATGGTAAAGTTCCAGTAAAATTCTCTAATGATACATAAAAAATAGACCATAAATCATCAACAAAAGTTGGTTTAGCTTTAGAAAGCTGACTTTGACAAGAGGAGTAACATAATGTACCAACTGTTTTACCTTTTAAATTGTCAAAGTAATTTGGGAAACAACTTGAATCTTGTGATATTAATCCAAAGTCAATAAGAACCAATGATCTTTTCTCGTTACATTCTTTTCTAATACAAAAGTTAGCTAATTTTATATCTCTGTGAACGAATCCACAATAGTGAACTCCTCTTATTGCTCTTATCATTTCACGTAAAAGCCAATAACTAGTCCAAAGAGTAAATTGACATGATGTCTGCTGATTTTTTAATTGTAATAAATCAGGACCAAGAAGTTCCATGACACAAAATACTGAACCATCAGCATAGGATCCTCTATCAAAAATATGTGGAAGGTATCTCAAGGAATTTTTAAAATTATAATCATTAATCAAAATATTTTGAATGTAAATTATATGATTTATTTCATTTGTTAACAAGGGAAACTATAAGAAAAAAAAATATATATTATTTAATTATATTAAAAATTTACCTCAACACCAACATACTCTATTTTCATTGCTCCAACAACATTTGTATATGAATTAATAACATGAAAAATTTTTCCAAAAGTTCCCGAGTTAATAAAATCAACTATTTGCCAATTGTCAACCCACTGTGGATAATTGTTATTATTATAAACAATGGTACAGTTTTGTTGAGACATTTCATTACAACTATTATTAATTACATCCATAGCACCAAAAATGATAACAATATTACAGCAAAAATATTTAAATGATGTTCCGTAATAATATATAATGGATAGAAAAATAATTTGAATAAAATGTTTAATTTTATATTTAATAGCAATATTAACAATTTATATGCAAGAGAATTCTTTTTTGATTATTTAAGAGACCCTTTTGTAGTTGATAAAAAGAAGATGGTAACAATGCTAATTTCATCATGAAAAGTTCAAAGTTTGAATTTTAAAAGAGGCATCAATTACATCTGAAACCTAATATGTGTAAAAGTAATATAGTATTAACACGTCTGTTAAAGCAATTTGATTGAATCATAAATTTGATGACTCGATATATTAAAATGACCAACTTTATATACATGTCTGGCAAGAACAATCTTAAATGATTACATAGTGATATATTATAAATTATTATTTATATAGCTATATTAACAATTTAAACAAAAAAAAATGAAATGTGGTAATATTTAATTGTCCTCTTCATCATACATTTCTTCTTCTTGTTCTTGATTTAAACGTAATGTTACAGATTTATTTTGTTTTCTTTGTATTATATTTTGTTCCTTATTAACTATTATACGTTGTTGAAGTTTGGTAAATTTTTCTTCACCAACAGATACATTTTTTAATATTGGTTTATTTCCTTTTCCCTTTGTTAGGAATGAAACAACTATTGGGGCTTTAAAAGTTTTATCAGGGTCAGCTGAAGCAATAGGGTATTCAAAGATTGAATTTTGTTGCTCTTGGCAATTCAAATTATTTATTCCCTTGTTCATACGCTCTAATTTATGACGAGCAGCAGAAGGAATTGCAAACTCAAGATTTGTTGGTTTAAAAGTAGGATCTTGAGCATCAAGAATATTTTCTGAATTTAAGCATGCATCTAAACAGGCATTAAATGTTTTGTCTTCTTCATCGTATTCTATGTCGTTTGAATGAAATACATCATTGTCTTCTTCATCTTCTTCAAAATCTTCATCATCCGATAAATACTCACCACTTTCATTGACATTCTGTAACAATGTTTCATCGTCCACAACCTCATCACGATCTACAAATATAAATAAAAAAAAATTAATAAAAATAATATACCTCGGTCAGATTCTCTATCTGAATTTTCATTAAACTCCTCTTCAACAAATTCTTCTTTTATACCATTCATAACATCAAATTTCTTACTTTTTTTCATGTATAAATTGTTATATTTTGCCAACATTTTTTCATATTTAATTTTAACTTCTTCTAATGAATCATTTAGATCACCATTTTTTCTTACAGTTGAATTAAAATCTTTCAAAGTATGCCTTAATTGCCATGGAAATTCATCATCAAATTCCTCTTTATAAATTATTCTTGCCTCAGCAACAATAAGAAACAAGTATTCTGAAAAAATTTGCATCTTAAGATTATCCTCTCTTTTGTAGAAACTTTTGATAACTCCAATTGCAAGCGAAGCAGATAATTGAATTCTCAAACAAGTCATATCCCATTGAATAGGTTTTTTTAATAAACTAAGTGGAACTAACTTATACAAAATTTGTATTAAACATTGTTTTGAAATTAAAAGATAACTAAATAAATCACCAGCATAATTTATATAAATTAAAAGATCTTGCTTATGAATAATGTCATTTCTTTCTAATATTTGATCAATTTTTTCAATGACAAAATCAACAACATTCATAGCAACCCATTCATTTTCAGCATTTGAAGAAATATCACAAAGAATAGATGCAAGATGATGAGCATCATCATAAGCTACATTTTCTGGAGAACGAAAGAAAGTTAACAATGGACCTCTGAATTCAGCATCATTAATATCCATATCCTTAAAGTAGTTTTTACCATCATTTACAAAAATATCAAAACAATGTTGGATAAATCCAAGAATTGTAGGTTTAGGTTTAGGTTTTTGAAGAATTGAAACTTCAGTACTTGGTAAAACATTATAAATAGCATTTTGTATGACAGCTTTAGATCTTTCATCTTTAAATTTCTCAATTTTCTTTCTACATAACTCTACAATTCCAAATGTTTTAGAATGTGAATCAGAGCAACGATATAAATAACCACCACAAGTTTCAAGAATAGAAGCACATATGTCTATATTATATCCTCTAAAATCTACAAGTGTCCTTCTTAATAAAGCCAAAATTTGAGCTTTAGGTACAATTTGAAATTTAACTAATTCAGATATCAATTTGGCATGTTGAATTCTCCTCAACATTCTAAAATATGATGTTTTATCTTCTTTAATTATATAACATTTGCCAAAAAATTCATCTATAAGAATAGTAAGTAAATTGTTTACCAAACCTTCGTTGTAATTTTTTATATTTGCTAAAAACCTCCCAATAAATGGAAGAACATCATTTCTTTCTAAAGGAATTTGAAGAATAAATGATTGTAAACGTTTGTTATAATTTTTCTTGTTAAAATTAGCAAGGTATTTCAAAGAACACTCATCTATTAAAGTTTTGTTCAATGCTTTCATTAAATTTCTCAAAAATTCACCGAAATTTATTTTTTCACCTTTTTCATTTTCTTCATCTTCACATAAAGTTAATTTTGCAATTTTATCTTCTACATCACCATCTTCAATTTGTTCTTCAGATATACTATCAATTTCATCATTTTTTCCATTAGAACTTTCGCCTTCAACACTATCCAATTCTACAGAATCAATTTCTGTTTCAAGTTTTAATACTTTTTCATTTTCATCATCCTCAAGTGCAACGACATTTCCCATAGATTGTCTTGGATCAAGTAAATTTTCATAAAATACTTTCAAGTCAGGATCTTTCCATAAAGACATTTTTGCTGAATTTATCTCACAAGAAAATTGCAATTCAATTTCTTCATTATCATCATCGCATTGATAATAAGATATTTCTTCAGGTAAGTCTTCACCAATTATTGAAGCAAATTCTGTTAGAACAGGAAGTTTTGCCAAAAACAATTCTTTTTTATTTTCAAAGAAAGTCCTTTCTTCAACACTACAATCACCTCTTGTTCTTTCAAGTTTACGTATATTCTTTTCAAGTTTCAATATTTCTATTCTCAAATTGTTCATACTATTGTAAAAATTTTCATAGTAATTCATTAATAATTTTGTTATAAGCTTTCTTTGATCATCACTAAAAACATTGGTCTTTTTTTCTACCACGATACCAGCATCAGAAAGTTTTTTAGGCACAAAAGAGGTGATGGCAAGAATATGAATTTTAAGCAAAGGCATGAAAATTGGAATATGTCCAAAAGTATCATTATCTGTTGTCAAGAGATAAGCAAAAACATTCCCAAACAAAGATATACCATCTTTTCGAAATATTCCATGAAGAATAAGCTCAAGAAGAAGCTGAAGATCAACTCGTAGTTTTTTTGGATCCTTGATTTCATGACATTTTTTATGTGGAAAATAATTTTTCATAGCTTCTAATAACAAGCATGAAAATTGTTTATAATATATAGCAGCTTTACTACAAAACGTAATCATAGATGGAATGTCAGCTACTTTTAATTTACAGTTTAATGTAGCATCAACAATTTCTTCTAGAAATTTTGATACATTAACTTTGTCCAACTCTGATGTTAAAGAATCAATTGTTGAACTTCCACTTAGATGCTTTAATTTATTAGAAAAAGCAGTTGTTTTTTTTAAAGAAGTATCCAAGGACATTAAACGTTGCTTATTTCCATCTTCTGATTCTTCAATTGTTTTTATTGAACTTTCTTGCTTATTTAAATTAGTCAAATAAGTCTCAAACCATTGTGTAGGATTATTGAGACCTCCACTCATTTGAAAAGTAGTAAAGTATTTCTATAGTCCTGAAATAATATATGAAAACTTTTGAAATAAACAAATTTTATTTTTTTAAATTGTTGTCAGTCAACATAACTCCAATATGCTGTTATCGCGTTAAGATTAATTCATTTTTTTTTTGACATAGCGAACGTCAACTTATTATATGTTTAATTTTTAATTTAATTTAATTGGTATCCAAGAAGATTAAAAGAAAATCTTACTATCATTTGTTGTATCAAGCATAAACATGGTAATAATAAAATTTTATCCACTTTTAGAGCACCATTCATTTGTTTTAAAACTTTTTTTTTATAATTTTGTCTGATAATTTGAAGTCTACTTAAGTTGGGACAAAAAAATACATAACTTGTTTTGTTCATTAAAAATTATTACAACTTTAAGTATTTCTAAACCATGAAAAAAAACTCCCACCTAAGTTTTGTCTCTTCAACCGATATACCGATAAAACCTCATCATTTCCATTGGTAATATGTTCCTCTGTAAGAACAATCTTTTTGGTCATTTTAGATATTTAACTAGTTGTGATTAATAAAGTATAGATCATTTCTATTTACAATGTCTGGACTACATTTTTTAGCTGGTATTCGTACTGATGACTATGTTATACTTGCTTCAGATAAAAGTGGATTTGCATATGGAGCTGTTGTTTTAACTGAAGGTATTTGTTTAAATTTTAGTAATAGGATGTTTGTACTTTAACTTTTCTATAGATCAAAAAAAAGAATATCAGTTAGGAGAAAAGTTGTACATGACACTTATGGGAGAAGATGGTGATTGTTCAACATTTGGAGATTTTGCACAAAAAAATTTACATTTATATCAATTGAGAAATGGTTATGAAATTGGACCTCGATCAGCTCATCATTGGCTTCGCAGTCATATAGCTAAATCACTCAGATCTCGTGATGCTTATCAAGTTGAATTACTTTTAGGTGGTTATGATGACTATGAAAAGAAAGCATTTTTAGGGTCTATTGATTATCTTGGAAATGGAATACCAGATCAAGTATGTTTTATCATTGTAGTTGTGATTATTATATTTTTAGAATTATCTTTTTCGTGGATTTTGTGGACGTTTCTGTTATGCTATAATGGATAATATGTATAGAAGAAATATGTCTGAAGAGGATGGTCTTGTTGCACTTAGAAAGTGCCTTGAAGAAGGAAAGAAACGTTTTATTGCCAATGTACCAAAATTCAGTGTTATGGTAATTGATAAGAATGGCGTTAGACATTTGGAAGACATTGTTTTATAATTTATTATTTTATCTAATATGTTTACCAAGAGTTGTCTCGGTGTAACAATATAAATCTTTTAACAAAACAAAAATTTAAACTATAAAGAATTTTCTATGCAATTTCGCTAAGTAAAGCCTTTTGTTTGGATTCAACCATTGCCAAACCTCTAGCTTCCATTGCTCTTTTCAAAGCTAGTAATGCTGTTCTATTTTTTTGTGCTTCATCTTTTATCTTGACTGTTTTTGTTGATTTTTCATCTGCATCTATGTAAACCTGCATAAAAAAGAATGTCGTAATAGGTAAAAAAAACTACTTACTTTATTCAAAGCATTTTTATATTCATTAAAAACTTTTGATTTGGCAGAATTTGCTAATGCTTCTCTTCTTTCTCTGGTCATTTTTGGAATTGATATGTACAAAACTACTCCTTCTTGTTGTGGATTAATGTTTAGAGAGCTTTTTTGTAGAGCAAGTTTGGCATTTTTAATTAGTGTAGGATTATCAGAGAAATTAATTGCAATCATATTATTATTTTTACACGAGATACGTCCAATATGTTTCATTTTTTTGGTCTAAAAAAATGTAATAATAAAGTGTAACGTAGAAATTTACCGATCCATCTTCAAGGTCCACTAAAATATCTTCGTAAATTCTAAGATCAACTTGTAGTGAAAAATGTTTTGTTAACTCTTCAGCAAGAATCCTTTCAATTTCTTCCATTTCATTTTTTGCCTCCCGTATAATTTGGTTTTCAAAGTTTACAGAAATCTTCTGCAAAAGTTTTTTTAAATTAAAACTATTATAGATATCAACTCACTGTTTTAGAAGCATTTTTATCACCAGATTTTTTTATTTTGTTTAATGGTGGCGACAAAGTTAAACTACGATATTGGAAATTTCTTAATGGATAAGCATTTCTACATAAGTTTTTAGCGCCACTGTATGAAGCGATAGTTCGTAACAATGAAAGAAATCTTGTAGCCATTAGGAAAAATATAACGTTTCGAAACTCCAACGTTTCTAATTTATTTCCAAAAAGTGGTCTCATAACGAAATTCTGCTTTTTCCCCCTTATATTTTAGTACATAAAGACTTTGATGAAATAGTAATTTATTTTAAATCTAATCATAGTTTCAATTAAAAATATGAAACAGTCTTCATTGACATCATTTTTTACAAAACTTCCTCAAACTCCTACCGGAAATTCGTCATCAATAACATCACCAGACAGAAAAGGTAGTATTTCGACATTGTTTATGTTTACTTTTTTTTTAGAAAATATTCAAAATAACTTTCAGAAAGGTGAAAAATTTAGAGTGGAATCAAATAATGAACTAAATTTTGATGAAAGTTTTTCTAGTATGTTTTTGCTTTCTTAGTAAAATTATATTCGTATACTTTAGATTCAAGATCAGTAAAAAGAAATCGTCAATCTGTAATTGATGATCCTGAAGATTCTCCTCCAACTTCTGTTAAAAGTGCACAAAAAAGAAGAAGAGTTTACATTGATTCAGATTCAGACTTTGAAGCTGAAAATTATGTAGATAAATCTGAATCTAGTAATGATAAGAAGTATGTTGATTTGTACACACCGAAACTATCAAAAGCTTTCAAGAAAGCAACGATAAGTTCTGCAAAAAAGGGTTTAGGTTCAAAGTTGGAAAAAGCATTTGATGAAATTTCTAATTCTAAAGCTTTAAATCCTTCTGATATTGATTTAAAGCGTGTCGTAGAAAATATGGAATTTACTCCAAATTTAGAGAAAATATTAAAAGCGGGTCCATCTGGTCAAGAAGAAGATTTTGTTCATCTTACATTTGATTTTCTAAAACCTGAAAAAATTAAAGATATTAATGGAAGGAGACCAGATGATCCTGAGTATGACGGAAAAACATTATATGTACCAGAAAGTTTTATTCAAAAACAGACACCTGCTCATAGACAATGGTGGCGATTAAAGGCTCATCACTATGATACAGTTTTGTTTTTTAAAATTGGAAAATTCTATGAACTATTTCATATGGATTCAATAATTGGTCATGAGCATTTAGGATTATCATATATGAGGGGAAATTTTGCTCATTCTGGTTTCCCGGAATTGTCTTATGGAAGATATGCAGATCAATTAATTTCTTTGGGATATAAAGTTGCTAGAATTGAACAAACTGAAACTCCACAAATGTTGGAGGAACGCTGTAAAAAACAAAAAGTGAAAGATAAAGTTGTTTCTAGAGAATTATGTCAAATAGGATCTATTGCAACAAGAATTTATGTACCTATTGATGAATTTAGAAGAAAAGGAAATTTTGAAGAACGAGAAGAGGACAAATATCTTATGTCAATCTATTTTACATTGAAAGAAAAAGATATTTATAGTTTTGGAGTTACATTTATAAATACAATTGTTGGTAATTTTTATTTTTCACAATTTGTTGATGATAATGTTAATTCTGGATTAAGAACATTATTATCACACTTCCAACCTACACAACTTTTAATTGAAAAAAAATGTTCAAGGAAAATTGTTAATTTACTTTCATCAATTTTACCTTATACTCAATTTGAATATTTATCACCAAAGTCTGAGTTTTATGAACCAGATAAAACTCTTTATGAAATGACTGATGAAAAGTATTTTGGACCTAATACTGAGGTTTGGCCTGAGGTCTTTAAAGGATTTCTCAGTGAATTATCTTCTGCCATTCCTAAGGTTAATGATGAATTTTATGAATGTATCAAAAGTTTTGGAGGTCTTTTGTTTTATCTACAAAGATTTCTCATTGATGTTGATATGATAAGTATGAAAAATTTCACATTTGTTAGACCACAGGATTCTGATAGCTTAATGGATGGTATCAAAACTACTTCTAATCATTGGGATAAAAGAAGTCTTATTTTAGATGGTGATGCCATTTTTCAATTAAATCTACTTCCACCATTAAGACCAATTGGTGTTAAAACTGCTGTTCAAAGCAAAGAAAATAAAATTAATCTTTATAATATTATTAATAACTGTAGTACAACTTTTGGAAAAAGACTTTTAAAACATTGGATTCGTGTTCCAACTTGTGATCCAACTGAATTAAATAAACGACAATCAGCAATTTCGTTGCTTTGTAAACCAGAATTTAGTGACATATGTAGAACGATTGCTAAAAAACTTAAAGGACTACCGGATTTAGAAAAACTTCTCCAAAAAAATCATGCAAATGCTTCAAAATATAGAAAAGAAAATCATCCAGATGGAAGAGCAATTATGTTTGAAGGTAAAATGTATGATAGGAGGAAAATATCGGATTTTGTTGCTATGATTAAAGGATTTGGTACAATTCTTGATGTTGTTGATACTTTAAAATCTTCTGGAATTTTGGATTGTGGTAATAGTGCTTTAAAGGATATGTTTGGTGATGATTTTGACTTTACTTTAGATGAAGTAAAAAGTTTCACTAAATCTTTTGATCAACAAGAAGCATTGAAAGAAGGAATGATAATTCCAAACCCAGGAGTTGATAGTGATTATGATGAAGCAGTTGAAGATTTTAATAATTGTTTAAAGAATTTAACTGAATATTTGGAAAAATTAATGGTTGATATGCGATGTCCAAAATTAAAATATATAATGTCTGGTAAAAATCGTTATCATATTGAAGTACCAGATAGTGATGTCAAGAAGTTACCTTCTGGTTTTGTTTTCCAAAGCAAGACCAAAGGAAAACAAAGATTTACTTCTGATATAAGTTTAGAACTTGTTAAAAAATTAACTTTAGCTGAAGAAAAGAAAGAAAATATTAGAAGAGATTTGTCAAGAAAAATATACTATTACTTTGATGAGAAGCGTGAAAAGTGGAACAGAGGTGTTAGTAAAATATCATACTTTGACTGTTTGTTGTCTCTTTCAATTTATTCTTTGACTTCTGGATTAGAAATGACTCTTCCTGAATTTGATTATAATTCTCCTACACCATATATAGATATTTCTCAAGGTAATCATCCTCTGTTGGCTACAAATATGGATTGTGCTTTAAAATTTAAAGGTTCAAAGCCATCAATATATGTTTCTAATGATACAATTCTTGGAAAAGAAAAAGGAGTTGCTATGCTTATGACTGGACCTAATATGGGTGGAAAAAGTACTTTAATGAGACAAGTAGCTACTTTAGTTATTCTTGCTCAACTTGGGTCAATGGTTCCTGCTAAATCAATGAAATTAACACCAGTTGATAGAATTTTTACAAGAATTGGTGCTAGTGATAGAATTTTTGGTAATGAAAGTACCTATGCAGTTGAGTTAAATGAAACAAATAGAATATTAAGAGGTGCTACTAAACATTCTTTAGTTATTATTGATGAATTAGGCAGAGGAACAGGTACAATGGATGGTTTATCAATTGCTGGAGCTACATTAGAATACTGTGCTTCAATAATTGGTTGTAGAACTATTTTTGCTACTCATTTTCAATCATTATGTACAGCTTTTAAAAATCACAAAGATGTATTTTTAGCTCATATGGCTTGTCATAATGATAATGAAACAAATGATCCAACTGACGCTAATATAACATTTTTGTATACATTAACAGAAGGTAGTTGTACTCAATCATATGGTTTTTATGTTGCAAAACTTGCCGGATTACCTGAAAAATTAGTTAAAAAAGCTTATGCTGCATCATTACGATTATCACATACGGATGCTGATATAATTTGTAAATAATTTTTTTATTCATTATATTATTATTTAGTTTCATTTATAAATATATTAACATATGATTGCCCTTGAAATTCTGCCCTTATATTATAAATTTCACATATAAAATATTACATTGCATCATTGCTTACCAACATTCATTTCTCCAATCTGTTAACATGATTTTTTTTTTTCTAAATAATAAAACAAGTTTTATATGGAAAGTAAAACTTCATTGAACCACTCAAAAAATATTAATTTTGATTAATTGGGGCGAATATATGTTTATAGAAAAAGAAGTATTATATTTTAAATTTTGAACACATTAATTAGAGGAAGAAGGTGAAATTAAAAAATATAATTTGATGAAAACTTTGGCTAATCTTATTACTATTTTAATTAATTATATATATTTTTACATTTTATATTTTATGAAGAATTAACTAATTTAAGATAAATGTTAAGCTGTTTAGGTTTCAAGATCATACATTATATTTTTACAGTTTAAAACAGCCTTAGGGCTAACCTTGTATAAGAAAGAGAGTATCTGATTAAATTTAAATACTACTTCATTGATAAATAATATAAAAATTATATGAAGTAAAAATGTTATTTGCAACAAAAACAGCTGCATGTTTTTGTAATGTTTATAATTTTATTTATTATAAACTACTATTATACAAGAGAAATAATAAACTATTTAAGTGTTAATTAAAAAGTGTTGATAATTTATTAAATTTAAATAAAAAGTTTTTTGAAAGACAATTAATAAAATAAAGTTATTACAATTACAATTCAAGTATTTGAGCATAAATAAATATTCTTTAAGATAATTATTTGTTTAGTAATATATTGAAAATAATAGTTAAACTCATTACAAATAAATTTATCTACTATTCTGTTGAAATGTATGAATCTTGTCCTCAATCTAATATTTTAAAGATATTTAAAATTTGTAGTACATGTATATATTTTAGTTTTTATAGATCATTTTATGTATCAGATTATTAATATATTATATTATATATCGTTATGAATATATATATAATAGCAACTAGTCATATATATTTTATACATTTTTATATTCTTTTTTTTTTATAAATAAATTTTATTATAATGAAAGAAAAAATAATAATAAATTATAGATAAGGTAATCTTTAACAAATTATTTAAAGGACAAATGGGGAAGGTTTTTTTTTTGTTTATTTTATTTTTATGACATATACTAAATATTACTATCAACTTTTTTTTTTTTTACTAATAAAAAAACAGTGCATTTAAGTATTATTCTTCTTTCAAATTTATTATATAATAAATGTTTCATTAAAGATAGAAGCACTTTTATTTATACAAATTTCTTTATTGCAATATTTGTATGATTCTTTGACTACTAGCCGTTGTCCTTCAACTATACCGGATAGTCTTTTTATCATTTGCTAATTAAGGAAAATTTTTGTTTGATTTAAACTGATTTTTAGATGAATAATTTCTTTCAAGGCTTTCATTTCTTTTCAAACAAAATGTATCCTTTACTCATAAATGTATATATTATATTATTCATATAAAAAGGGGTGTTTTCTTAATTTTTCTAATTTATAAATCAGTATTTACCATGTGATGTAACAAAACTATATAATCCCTTAAATATCTATTAAATTAATACTATTTACACTATAATTTTCCTCTAAAATGATATAAAAAAAGCTTCTCGTTATTATTTTTTTCACTTTATTTATTTTTGATTATGACATATATTATCATATATATCTAACTTTATATATATATTTTTAAATATAAAAAAAAAACCTGTATTAATAACTTTTTTTTTTATCAAAGCTATCTTAATAATCTAAAATATATATTTGAGACGTTCTAATATGTATATATATAAACATTCATAAAAGTTTCTTCCTCTTTTTTGTCACTACAAGTAATTTTACAAAAATAATATTATGTATATTTTTATGTGTAGTCAGTATATATTGTCTAACAATAAATATATATATATATATATATTATACTTTTTGATAAATAAAATTTAGCCATTTTATAACTTGTATTGGTTTTAAATGAAATTGTAGATAACTAAGACACGCCTCATTTATCATTATCGGAATCTTTCTTAAATATATATATATTGTATATTTTTATAATGTATAAATTTTACCTAGTATTAAGCTTAATCATATTTTCCAATAAAAATTTTTTTTGTAACTTAAATTTAAAAATATTATATAAAGTAATGATTTATAAAAATCAAAATTTTTTTATATCATTACATTTTATAATATTGTCCATTATTATTATAACTTTTATTAGTGGCAATTTATAGTTATATCAATTCATATTGATACAGGCACAGCAGGCTTTCCTATAACTTACTTTGATATGAATAAAAATAATTTTTATATCATTTTTAATTGAGAATCTTTTAAATGTATTTATTAATCTACTGGAACTGAGCTCTTTACTCTCCAGTTAGGAGAAATATTTTACCTTATTTTTCTTTAATTTTTAAATAATTTATTGTTACTCTTCTTTGATATAAAATTTACTTTAATAATAACATCTAATAATAAATAATAATAATAAAAAAATATTTATTATATATTAAATAAATACATATATATATAATATTATTAATAAAATAAACAAAAATTAAAAAAAAAAAAATTTATGTTTAGTCAAGTTATAAAATGATAAATTAAAGCTTCTAAATTGTTTTAAAAACATCTTTTTTATTTAAATAAAAAAAAATAATTTTCTAGTTCATTTTTATTATATATTTAACAATGGAATGGAAAGAAAAGTTATTACTAAGCTTTTATCATTTTATTATATTTAATTAATTTAATTTCAATTTTTCTAAAAAAAAAAAATAAATTAATAATATATTATATCTTTTTTTTTTATTGATATTAAAATATTTTCATTCATCTTTTGATTTATTTTCTTGCTTTATCAATCACTAGAAATATTAATGTATACAAATTTTTTGAATTACAAATATTTCCAGTCCTTCTTTCATTCTTTTTTTTTTTTAGTGTTCTCATTCAATTGGTAAAAAGATAATTTATATTATAAAAATAATAAAGATTCTTTTTTTTATGAATGCTTTTATTGTTAAATAATATTGCTTTTAAGATTATTTTTATTTAATATGTTCCAATATTCAAACACTCATTTTTTTTTTAATAAAATTTAAAATAAATATCTATATAATTAAAATTTTTATTATTATAGATTGATCACAAACATGTGGAGAGGAAATGAAAAATATAGTAATAATTTTATAGGAAAACATTTTTTCCTTTCAAAATTTTTTCAATACAAAATAATAGTAATATTTATAATAACAGTATTACTTAATAATGTTTGTGAAGCTGTATTTATTATGTATAATACAACAATTCCTAAAATGGACGGGTTACTAGCGATGTCCTCTGATAAAGTACCAACACATTATAGTATAGTTGAAAGTGTTTCAAAAACTAAATTTCATAGACACAGAAGACAGGTTATTGCTGGAGCAATGTATGACTGGAGAAGCAATGAAATTCCATTCCAAATATGGGGTGGTGATTGTAAATTTTATTTAATTAATTTTTTAAAAATTTTTTTATAGTTAATTTTCAAAATTTAATACGTCGTGGAATAAAAATGTGGGAAGCTGAAACTTGTCTGCGTTTTAAAGAAAATATGCAAGCACAAGATGCTATTCGTTATGTCCTGGAGCGTGGTGATTCATGTTTTACTGAATTTATTGGTAGAAATGGTGGTTTTCAAGATATTATTATTGGTAGTGAATGCGCAGAGGTAAGTTAATTAATTTAAAAATATCTATATAATAATTTATTATATAAAATTTTTACAAACAATTTTTTAATTTATATATATATAATTTTAAATAATAATCTAGCATATAATTTAGCTTATAATAATACTTAATTTACATATTTATTTTGTTGTAAACAACAATATTATCCTTTTAAACGATATAACTATACATCATGTTTCATCTTCATAACATTTTTATATTTAAAGCCAGTTTTTCATGAATGATTCTGAAAATAAAACCTATTCATCTATGAACTGTTTAGAAAAATTCATCTATTTTTATTATCCTTAAAATCTTTTCTTCCTTTATATTTATATATATAAATATCTTCTTTCTAGAAGGACATATTACTTTTTTTTTAATAAAAAGTTTAATAATATATTTATACAAAATTAAAAATATACAAAAACTTTTCAAGGTTATAGAACTTTTAAATTTACACATCATTTAAAAGATACAACAACAAAAAAAAAACAACATATTATATATTGTTTATATATAATACAAAAATAAATGGCAATATTATTTACATAAAAAATTATATAGAATAGTGGTATTTTGTGAGATTATAACATATAAATAGCCAGTTTTTATTTTTAGTTATTTTACCAAATACAGGTAATAATATAGATATTATATTAAATTTTAATTGTTTCTTCTCAACTAGGTTGATGATAAAACGTTTCAAATATAATAATTTTATAAATCAACCTGTTATATTATATTTATGTTATATTAATATATTATTTCATATATATATATATATTATACATCTAATTTTTTTTTTATTCTTGTTTAATTTTTTTTTTTTAATAAATTACTTTTTTTATTTTTAATTTTTTTTTAGGAATATGTTGTTGCTCATGAAACAGGACATGCATTAGGTTTTTGGCATACACATCAAAGACCTGATCGAGAAAAATATATTTCTATTAATTGGAGGAATGTATTAGAAGAAGCTACAGCATCATTTATGCCTTTTAGAAGTATGTTACAAGCTTTTGGTATTAAACAAGTATCTAGTAGAAGAGTTCCATATGATTATGGAAGTTTGATGCATTATCATGCAGTTGCTCATGCTGTTAAAGTTTCTGATTTTACTATTGTACCTAAAGAATTGAAATATGTTACTACTATGGGTACTGAAAAAATGGCTTTTTTGGATGCTAAAGTTATTAATGATATTTATTGTACTAATAAATGTAGTGGATTTAGACCTTTAAATTGTCAAGCTGGTGGTTATCCTGATCCAAATAATTGTAATGTATGTAGATGTCCAGAAGGATTAGGTGGTATTGAATGTAATCAACTTCAACCTTCATGTAAATTTTTAAAAATATTTTTTATAATAAATTTTTTATTATTATTTTTTTTAGCATGTGGAGCTGAGTTGCGTGCATTAAATCAATGGCAAACATTACGTTCTCCACAAGGTAAAAATGTTCATTGTTATTGGAGAATCAGTGTTCCAGAAGGTATGCGGGTGAGATTCCGTCTTTCAGATGGAGAATTCCCATGTTCGTACGGGTGTCAAAGTTATGTAGAAATAAAGCACAAATTAGATGTACGGTTAACAGGCTTCAGAAGTTGTTGTTATAGACCAAAAGAAGACACAGTATCAGAAGGTAACCAAATATTTGTTATTTATCATCCAAATGGTAGAACAGCAAGATTTACATTAAAATATATTGCTCAAGCCAATTAAAAAAAAAAAGATTTTTCAAAAAAAAAAAAAAATGATGTTTAATAAGATTTATTTGTATAGATCTTTAAAAACATTGTAAACAATTACAGCGATATTTTGAAAAAGGATCTCATTTGAGGAAACCATTTTATAGTAAAAATAATTAAAGCTGTTAAAATATATTTGTATATATTTGCTAGTATAGGTTTATATAAATTATATTCATATAAAATAATAAATAATGTTCTCTTATTTTTTTACAAATTTTTATTGACAAAAAAAAAGATATAAAATTGATATAAAAACATAATATGTTTATAAAAATAATTACAATCAAATCAACCGGAAAAATATGTTGACAAAGTTTTATAATTTAAATAATAAAAACATTTTTAAAATTTCTTATTAAAAATTGTCACTACAATACAATATTAAATATATATTTTTTTTTAATATCAAATAAAAATATACAAAACAAATTGTTTTAAAAAAGATAAAGTATTTGAGTAGAATAATATATATAAAAAAAAATAATTTATTTAATTTTTGAGATTTGATAAGATTGTGTTGTAATTAAAATTTTAAGAAATAGGTACAAAGATATTTATTGATAATAATAAAGAGAATTTTTTAATTACCCGTAATTAAGGCAATATAATGTAATATAAAAGTAAACCTTATTTTGAATTATGAATCAAGTTTTTGAAGAATTTTATCAAGAAGAATCGTCATTTTCTAAAAGAAAAAAATAATTAAAAATAATTATTTTAAATAAAAATAATTTAATTAAAAACTTACATTTTGATGATCAATAAAGTTGTTGAGCATCTTCTCTATTTTATCAATAATTGTTTCAAAATATTTTTTATTTATTTCAACAACGTCTTGATTTGGAGATTCACTCATAATACTTGGTGTTTGAGCATTTCTAGCTGGAGTAGTGTTTGATACCACTGAATTAATTGAAGCACTTTCAGCAGTTATATTAAGAGTTGTATCTTGTTCTTTTTTTAAATTTCCCATAATATTATTATTAGCTTCAGATGATTGTTGAAAAGCTTGAAATGTATCAAATAAATGATTGGCAGGTTTATAATTTAATGCATCAAGCTCACCATTACTTGAAATATTAGGAACTTGATCAACAAATTGATTATTTAAAAGAGAGTTATGTTGAATACCACTAGAATTAAGTTGAAATGATTGAAGAATTTTTGTTAATTGATCTCTATCACTATATGTATTAATGTAATCATTTGCCAATTGGCTATTCTCTTGCATCTGTGAAAGTACCGCAACAATATTACTCATCTGAATATCATTACTATTAGGTGTTGTTGGTGTTTCTTCAGTTTTAGGTACTTGAATATTGTTATCATTTTTATTAGAATTATTTTTTTTTAATTTACTTGCAATTGAGTTAATTTTTCCTCCATGTTTATTTCTCCATTTATTGTTAAATAACTTTAAATATTCACCTTCTGTTTCTGTCATTGCAGGTAATTTTGTAGGTATAACATCCTCTCCGGTTTCATCATCTGCGCCTCCAGTCATAACACTACTTTCTCTAAAAAAAATATAGATAAAAGTATTAAATATATTAAAAAACTTTTTTTTTTTAAATATTTTTATTTTATATTAAAAATAAATCTTTTGTTATTTTTTTAAAAAGTTGATTGTTATCTTTATTTTATATTTAAATAAATTATTTTAAAATAATAAAGAATCGCGTTTCCCTAAAAAAGTTAATTCCAAAATATATTTATAATGTTAAACACTACATTCAGTTAATGTTGTGATGATTTAAAATCATCCCATTAATTTATAAAAGCATAAAACTTATTTTAAATATACCTTTACTTTAAAAAGAATAAAAATACTTTTAAATAGAAATCCATTAACTTTTAATCACATTATCAAAAACGCCACACGTAGACATATCTTGTAATTTTTTAAAAACAAGATAAATGAAATTAATTTATTAAACGCTTCATTGAATAACATTGCTAACTTTCGATTTTTACTAAATAAGATCTATTTAACGAAGACCCTTTTTATATTGTTTAACGAACCGATATGAATCTTTACCGTTTTAATTACTAATACATTTCCTTTTTCCATTACAAGATCAAATTCTACAATCTTAAAATTAACTAATTTTTTTTTTACTCTAATTTATCAGAAGAAGATGACGAAAAGAAAGAGTCATTAATACTATACAATAAATTATTCTCTTAAATTACAAATGTGGAAAAGAAAAAAATATCCTACTATCAATTTTGATGATTCCCCACTTTAAACCTAGTTTAGAATTAAGAAAGACAGTCATGTATTTTTACAATAAAACCATAGCCAGGCACTAAATGTCATTTTATTTCAAAAAGTACAGACCGTTAAACAAAGATCTTCTCATTGCCATTATTTTTTTTTTCTAATTTCATTTTACTTTTACAATCTTTATATTTGCTACACAATATTAAAATAAGAACATCTTTGTCAAAAACCTTGTATGTTCTTTTCTTTAAATATTCTCTTTTTGTATAAATTTTTAAAGTAACAATAAATAAAAATATTATATAAAATGTTGTGTATATTCTTATATATATACTACATTAAATATATTATAAAATATAATTAAATAAGAAAATAAAAAAAAAATACACATATATATACATATATATTATAAATAATATTCTTAAAATAATTTACCTGTCATTTATAAAGTTAATAATAAAAGATCAACTTAAAAATAAGTTTAAAAAAAAAAGACAATAAAGATATGTTAAGTTATATACATTAACAGTAATCATTTAAAAAACTTTTTTTTTTTTTATTAATATCTCTTACCTTTTTACTGGTCTTCCAACTCCATGTGGTAAACCATTACCTCCAGGATATACTTTATTTTTTGTATTTTGTTCAATATTAAAAAATTTTTTTTTTATTTGTTTTACTGTAAAATTAAGTCCAAATTCTTGATTTAAAATATTAGTTATTTGTTTCCAAGCTTCCATACGTTTACAACGTCCCATATAAGTATTATCATAATGATTAACTAAACATTCATGTTCAGTCACTAATTGGACTAATTTTTTAGTCATTGGTGGTGGAAAATATGGTCTTGGATTAAGAGGAGTACCATTAACTGATTTCTCTGGCATTTTAGGTGATGGTGGTAATATGCCAAAAGATACGTTTGAAATAGTTGGTGTAGTATTGAGGAGTGAAATTTTGACAATTTTTTTAGTGGGACTAATACCCAAACAGAATCTAAAAATTTATTAAATATAATTTTATTCTTGAGAAAGGCATAAAAAAATATGTCACAACGCGAAAATACAGTAGGCCCACATTTGAATATATATATATATATATTATATATATTAAATATTAAATAATTAGAAGAAGAAGAAGAAGAAGAAAAAGCTTATATTTAAAAATGTAAGTCATACTAAGTGTGTATGTAAGATATTTAGGGTGAGAAATGACTTGAGAAGAAGATTTAATCAAATGTCTACCTTTATACTTATACACGTATCAGTAATTCTTCTTTCATTTTAAAATAAAAATTACTTGTGCTAAAGTCTCTTTTCTTTGTAATTACCTTATAATAAAAGTCTCTATCGAGACAGAAGAAGAACAATTAGAAAACATGATATGTTAGGCATAATTTGATGTCTTTAGGAGAAGAATAACTCAAAAATGATGATAAAAATTGTATTTAAGATCTGTTAACAATTAATTGTATTTCAAAGATAAACATGTATATTTATGAAAAATAAAATATTATTGGTGGTATATGACAAGAATTTCATCACATCTAACTTTATTTTGAATTATATTTAAAACAACATTCCAATATAATTGATAAAATGAATACAGATTTTTGTTGATTAAGAATCAAAAGTTTATAATCTCTAACAGTTAAAAAGTTAAAGTATGGGACAAATGATAATTGGAGGAAAGTTTACTAAAAATTTTATATTAGAATTATTATTAAATAAATAAAAGTATGGATATTATCCTCAACTATTTAAGATTAATAGAGATTTAATATAATGGATAAAATGATAATATATAAAGAAGTTTATAAATATTTTCTTCCAAATAATAATAAAAGTAAGATTATATAAATACATAAAATGTGAAGGAAACGTTAAATTTTTGTAGTAATATGTCTGAAGTGACAATACAAAGACCTCATTCTTTTCATCTCCGGTTCTTAACAATCATCAAATTATTTCCATTAAACTAGCAATTCCAGTAAATATATATATATATATACATATATCTAACATTACTGTACATCAAATTTTGAGAGATATTGAGGATAACAATTATGTTTCTATATAAAAATAAATATACAATAAAATTCAATACAATATACATGGATAAGAAATAGTATGGTACCTTTATATTTGAAGATTAACAAAAATTTTTACTGTAGGCATGTTCCATATTCTTTATTTCTTTAACTGCCTCTTTTTTTTTTTTTAAAAAAAAAGATAAACCGTTAAAAAAATATACATAATTAAAGTATATATATATATAGTATATATTCTCTATATATTTTCATTACGTATCTTATGTAATATATATAATTAACTATCAAATTTTTCCATCTATCTAACAAAACTCACATATTCTTTATCTTTTTTTTTCCTACTCTCTTAAAAATTTAAAAATTACTATCTTTAATGAGAAATTACCAAATACAGCATACTTATGTATAAAATGTTCATTGTGCTGTAATAATGATATATGTATATATATATATATATATATTAATTTTTTTAGATACATCACTATATTTTTATTATTATAAAATAGATGCATTTTTTTTTTTATTAAAAATATCATATATCAAACTTTTTTAGTATTATCAAGAACAAGAAATCAGTCAAGTATAAAGAATAAGAAGATACTATATTATGTACAGTGTCATTTTTCTTAAATTTTTTTTTTTAGTTTACTTTTTATTATGCATTAATATATATATATTTAAATTAATACCAAAGAAAAAAAATATATATATATACATATATATATATAATGCATAAATATATAGAAAAGATGGTTATAATTCTTAAAGTAATATTACAAGGCCTCTGGTGTTCCTTTTTATTTATTAGATTTTTAGAAAGAGGATGATTTATAGAAACGACCTTCTATTATATTGTGATTTTTGAAGTTGGAGCAGCTAAAAGTGTAGAATAGGTGTTGTTATACTTCAAAGAATAATATTAATGATTGTAAAGAAAAAAGAAATAATTTTGTTGATGATGAAAAATACCACCTTTTTCTCATGGTTAAAACTTGATAAAATATAAAAACAGCGGTAGGTTAAGTTGATGAAATGAAATAAATTTATGAGAAAAATTAAAGTTAAAATTTTTATTAAAAGAGGGAATTCTTAAAATTATTACTTGTTCCTATTCTTTTTAAAAATTTTTATATAATATTATAATGCCGACATATATATATATGTATATCTATAAATATATATTTATATATATAAATAAAAATTTATATATATCCCTTCTAAGGATTTGATCATAAAGAGGATAAGAATTTTAATGTGCATTTAAAACTAAAATACATATGTATATATCAGGAATTTTGTGACTAAAGATAAAAACATGTTGAATAATTATTAAGAAAAGGAATAGACTGTAGATGTGTTAAAGTAAAGCGTAAATTAAGATTATAAAATTTGTTATCTAGAGATGGAAAAATTAATGAAGCAACTAAAATTTAAAAGGAGTTTTGTTAAAATATCATGATCAAGGAATGTAGATGAAGAAGATGTTGATTAAAAATTATTATTTTATTAGAAAAGACATATTCTTAAAATTGAATATTTTAAAATTATATTATATTTATGAAATAAATAACAAAATCTTAGAATGTTGAAGTGGGGGTATTATTAATATTTATAAAGAAGTCGCGGTTTAGTAAGATGTTGTGAAATTATTGTAATTATAATGAATAATTATTACATTATATATATATATATATATATATAGATGTATAGATGAATATTTTTTCTTTTTAGAATTTGGTTCAATTATTCATTTATCTTGTTGTTTAAAGGAATTAAAATGAAGAATGTAGAAAGATGAGGACAATGTCGTTGACCTCAAAAATATGAGAAGAATTAAACTCAAGTCGCGAGATGGTGGAAATAATTATTTTTAAGAAATTATTATAATAGAAAAAGGTATGATAATTGATGGAAAGGCAAAAAGAGATGTAATTTCTTTGAGGAATGGTAATTATTATTACCATGAATTAAGATAAATAAAATAATATACCGAAATAAAGATTAGTTAAAGTTCAATAAAGAATTATCTCAAGGATGAAGCGGTATTGTAATTTTTATAAATAATATAATAATAAATAAAAATTGTTTTGTTATAACTCTTTTAGAATATGATTATTGTGATAGAAATATAATATAAACTACTTTTTAAAATATATAGTATATGTATATATTCTTAAATGTGATCGCATTAATGGAACGTAACAAATAAACTTCTTAAGATTTTTTAAAAAAAAAAAAAAAAAAGTTTTATAAATATATACAGTATACATTTTATAGTTTGTAAAGTTATTTATATATATATATATATACTATTAGCTCGAGACACAAATATATTACAGTAGTATAAAATTTATTTATAATAAGCCTATGCTTATTCTACATCTAAAATGTGAATATAATAAGAAAAAGAAATAGAGTATTATAAATAATATATAAATAATAATATATCTATATTTTAAAATATATATATATATTGTAAATAAACTTCAAATAATAATATTATGGTATTTATGTTCTTCATATATCCTAAAATCCAGTTGAATAGTAAAATATATATATATATATACGTTATATATTAGATTTGTAAAGATGTTATGAAAATAATTAAAGATAAATTAAATATCACTATTGTACAATCTTTGAAAATGCAATTCACTATTTAAATACATACCTTTTTCTTCCTAAAGCATTACAAAAATACTAGTAGATGGTTATAGTTATTATTATTATAATAATAATAATAATAATTTATAATAAAAGTAATATTAAAAATTTTTAATAAAAAGGTAAAAAGATAGAAATAATATATAAAGATAGAAGAATCAGAAAAATATTTTTTAACACTCCCAATCTTCCTCAAAGAAAGTACGACAACTAATAAATATATATTTATATATATATATATTATTTTATATACATGCAATTAAAGAAACTTAAAATTGTCTATATAATTTTGATGAACAGGCTCAAAAATATATAATATAAAAAAAATACGGAATAAGTGGGAGATATTAATTTTTTTAAGCAAATAAAAATTTAGTAATATGGCAACAATCAAATTAAGAAGATGTAAAAGGCTGGCAAATGGTCAGGTATAAAGATAAATAATATTAAAAGTTTTATATAATAAATTAAATTAAGAATTATAGAATGAAAAGAAATACATCTCTGAAATTTTTTTTTACTATTAATTTTTTAATACAACGGTTTCACATATATATATAAATTTTTTAATAAAAAAACTATTTATTATAAAAAGGTAAGATTGATTTGGGTAGATAACAAGATTGTGTATCACTTTTATTCTATAAAATATTATAATTATTTTAATTTAAAATGTTATTATCTTTTTTGTTTAAAATAAAAACACATTCTAATATTATACATGAGTTAACTAATAAACGAGTTGAAAAATAAGTAGTTGATGCTTTAGAAGAAAGTGTAAATATAAAAGGAAGATTTTTATATATGTTAACATAACCATTTATATACATGAAATGAAAGACAAAGAAATATTTTAAGAATGAAAGAGGACACAAGGAAAATTAAATAATAGTACTTGGCAGATTTTGAAGGTTAAGAAAAAGGTGGGATCATCATCAATTTGACTGAAGAGTAACAAAAAGAATGTATGCTCCCAAAAATGACAAAATAGAATATTATTTGATGATGCGTGGTTTTGATTATTATTTAAATGACTGAGTGAATTTATTGGTATGTATTAAGAAAGAAAAAGAAAATATTATTTTGATTGTTTAAACTAGAGAGTATATTATTATTTATATCTTCTTAATATTATATATATATATATAATATATATATAAAAAAAAAGTGAAGCTGTTAAATTACAGGAATTTTTGATAAAAACATTTCTTTAAAAAAAAAAAAAGAAAAGTGTAATAAGACAAAAATAATGTTTTACATGAAATATAATTTTAAAAAAATAAAACTATAGTATGCGTTTTATAGATGTGGAGTGTAATATTAAAAATAATAATGAGAGACACATCCTAGAAAAAGACTTTTAATAGGTTTCATTAAAACCTATATACACATTCTTTCCTCACTTCAAAAAGTTTAATTTTTCAATCATCATCATACAATCCTCCAATCCCCTTAACGTCACTTTCATTATAATTTCTGTAGATATGATGTATTCTTTCTTTCTCTCCAACAACCAAAAACTTATGATCCTATCTCTTTTTCTTACTCAAATGATATTACAAAATTGCTCCAAACCGGTCATCTTTAAAATTTTGTAACTGCATGTCAGCAAGCAGTATTATTAATGTTTTGTGTATTAAACTTAAAGTACTGGTATAAGAAGGTGACTGAAAGATGGTACTACAAATTAAAAATTTTTATTTACCCTTGCCATTATCATAAAAATCGAACATTAAAATTTTTATAAAAATTGAAAAAAAAAATATATATAAATAGAATTTATCATATTATTTTAACACATTTTTGCACCTGAAAAATAATGGTCCAGTTTTTGATTAAAGTAAGAAAATAATTATATTAATGTATATATTTATATAAATATACGTATATATATATATCAATTAATTTATCTTTAATTTGCCTTAATTTTTATTTTTTTTATCTTTATTTTAATTGTATTATTCTCTCCTTCAGTCACCTGCTTAGAAATATTTCTATATATTAATTTCTTTTTTTTTTCTATTCATCTTCAAAAATCAATTTCAATAACAGGAATAATAAAAAAAAATGATTATATCATCAAAAATTACATACATATAGATAACTGTATCACTTTGAAAATTTTGTGTGTTTGTGAGTCATAATCAAATTTCAGAAAACTATGTATTCCAAAAATAGTATATAATAAAAAAATATCTATTACTTTTTGTTTTATAATACCATAATTTTTACTAAAAAGAAATTATATATATATTTTTTTCTATCTAATAAAGTTATATAATAAATAATTCTTTTTTTTTTTAATTGAGTTAATGAAGTTCCATCAAAATAATATATAATATTATAATATCCTTCTTTTCATATTAAATTATACCTTAACAAAATATTATAAGATGAAGAAGGGACTCATCAACTTGATCTAGTTCTATTATACTACCACATAAATACCATCATTATCATTCATGATGATACAAGATAGTTTCTTTTCATTTTAAATAAAAATACAATTTTATTTATAAAATTATTTACCTCAAATAAGAAAAGTTAACAATATACATGTAGATGATTGCTTTTCAATGTCTTTATATACATCAAGTCAAAACATATAAAACTCAAAAATTTTTATACCTTAAACAAAATTAGGAAGAGAAAAAGAAGAAAAGAACAAGTTAATTACACCTAGAAAATTGAATGTCAAAATTTAAAAAATGATTTAAAAATTTTTTATCATTACAAGGGACATTCCGGTTCTTTATAAAAGATAATAATAATAATAATATACTTATATATATTTATTTTGTTTAATGTAAGATTCTTTAAAAAAATTTTTTCGTTACATGATATAAAATTTATAGTTTGAAATAAAATTAAGTAACATTATTATATTTTGGCATTTTTTAATTTTTAGTATAACCAATGAAAATTATATTTACAGAATCTAGTTTTTTTTTTTTAACATAAAAGAAAAATCCATGTTAGAATTCATATATTTTCCCATTAAAGTATTAGATATAATTTCACTAATTTTTTTTTACCATAAATTAAATTTCATTAAATTTTTTCCTAAAAATATTTTGTACATTTGAAAAATACTATGCCCCATAAAGTGGTTTATGGCATATTTTTCAGTCAATTGAAGGTTCCTGAAATAAATAAACAACTAGTTGATAAAATATTAAATTTTAACTTGCAATTATCGCTCAATTTGAATAATTTGACTAAAATTTCATAGAAACAAATATGGGGAATATATACACAGCTCAAAAATTTTGAAATATTACATATTTATCATATACTATCTTTATATAACATAAAAAGTATTTTAAAAGTTGAATGATAAGATATGACTTTTTTAGTGAGATTATAAAATTATATTTTTTTTCACTATTGAGTACAGGTAACATATATTTAGGGTAATGTTGGTGTTAATTTAAAAGATATGTTTAAACTACCATCGTTTACAAAAGAATTTTGAAAATTTTTAGTGATTTTCGGGGAAAGAATTAATTTTTTATATTACAAATATAAACATGGTTTTATATTTTTGTTTTTAAATTCTAAAATTATACCTTTTTGAAGCATAATTTACAATCATAAAATTCTTTTCTTTATTATTTTATAATTTAAAAATGAAGCTTTTAAAATATATTCATATCATGTATATTTAGTTTTAAAATTACGTTTAATTTTCATATATATTTTTAGAAAGAAAATTCTTTTCTGAACTTTTTCCTATGTTTCAAATGATATCGTAATATTAGTACCTTTATTCTAAAAGAAATTAAAAACTTTCTTAAAATCATTTGCATTATTAAAATTTTTTTACTATCAAATGCTTATTATTCAGTTTTCAAGATTCTGCCTACAAAAAAAGTTTTTTATCTCATGATTTCAAGAGTTTAAAACTTAATATCTTTTTGTTAAAATGATATTTTTAAAAATTATTTTTTATCATCTCAAAAGTAATTATTTTTAAATGTACTGTTTAAAAAAATTTTTTGCCATCATAAAAATAAACATATTTTTATTGGAAAGATTAATTTTGTTTTTTAAAAAGTTTATTTCCATAAAAATTAAAAAAATATATCATAATTAAAAATTTATTTAGAAAAATTTAAAAATCCATTACAAAAAAACAATTAGCCAAAATCTGAATAAATGACAATAGCTAGAATAAATATTAAAAAAATTGTTTTTGAAACTGTGAATATATCTAAAAATTTATTCATATATTTTTATTCAAAAAAAAAATGACCATACCATAACTGTATAGTACCAGAAATTGCTACTTTTTAATAGAAATTTCAATTAATGTTTTTTTTTTATTTTTTACTATTCAATATATAATATAAATAAATTAATGTGAGTCTAATAACTTTTTTGAATACGTTAAATTGTCTATTTATTGATGAAATAACAAATTTTTTTACATAACTATGCGTAAACCTGAGGCTCCTTTTCCTATTTCTGCAACCTCACATACACTACATATCTCACCTTCAAATTCCTCAGCGTATGATGATTTACAGAAGGGACATGTAATTTGTGGTTTTCCTCTATATAATGGAACATAGGTACGTGAACATATGACAAATGGATTATATTCATCATAATTTAACTAAAAAAATTATATAATAATAATGATATTAATAATAATAAACAAACCTTATTAGCATCAACACAATCTTTTTCTGCAACAGACAATATTTTTCTGATTTGTGAAGCAACTTCTGCTTTAGGTCCAAGATCAAGTAATCTTCTGCACATTGAGGCACATGTTTTCATTTGTTTTAATTTGAAACACAAATTAACAGCAGCACGAAGTGTCAATATTTGATGAATTGGTTGAAGTTGACAATGTGTAAAGTATACAGCTAATTCACAATTACGAATATGCTCTTCATTTGTACCTTTTGGTAATTCTTTTCTAGCTGCTTCCATAAGAAGACCAACAAGATATTCACGACAAATATCTAAAAGTTGAACAGCTTCAGTTCCTTCTTGTTCAGAATCAACAACTAACAAAGGAATTGAAAGTAAAATTGAACGAAATTTGTCAATAGCATCATTGAATTTACCACTAGTTGTTAAATGATAACCTTCCTGTAATCTTTTTGCTAGTGTTTTAATTTTAAATCCAGTCGATGGTAAACTATTTTTGTATGCAGCAGTCTGCCAATTTCTTAATGGGAATGAAAAGTTAGGAGTTGATAATCCAGCACCACAATAAACTGTTCTTGAAGATGCAAAAATATTAAGAAATATATCTTTAAATAAATTGAATTTAACAATACCAAGTTGGTCTGTCAAAAGTCTGAGTGCTGATTCAAATGATCCACTAGCAACATGATCAGCAACTAATCTAGAATTATTAGGCCAGAAATTGGATGGTGGTTGACCACGTGATGGAACAGTATAAAATTGACCATCTTCATCACCATCTTTAGGAACATCAGCTTCAACAGGAATTTCAAGATCTTCATCAACATCCCATCCACCTTCTCCTTCTTCATCTCCTACAACAAGATCACCTTCATCAATTTCAAGATTACCATCTTCATCAACCAAATATTCATCATCAGCTCCCCAAGCATCACCAACAGCATCATCATCTTCATCAGCAGCAAAAGCATCATTATTTTCAATTTTCATTGTTACTGTTGGACCTTTTCCATTTGGTTTTGATTCATTTTGTACTTGTGCAGCTATTGTATCAAAAGCACTCTTGTAAGCAACAAGTAATGGCCAATTTTCAGTCATAGGTCTTATTGGAAGTGGTGGTTTTAATGGTGTAGCAGAATTACTAACAGTTGGTAATGGAATTTCGTGACTTTCAAGAATTTCAGTTAACTCTTCAATAGCTTCTTCATCACCATATGTATGTGCAGCAAGGTATGCTAATGAATATTGGTTAACATTTTTTAAAACTTTTATTTGTGTTTCTGAATCTCCAAGAACAACAGATGTTTGGAAAAGACCATTAAGATCTTTTCTTATTTCAGCAATTTTCATCATTTTATTTAATTTTGCTAAATTTCCAGTAATAAGATAAAGGAAAGAAAGTTTATCAAAGTTTTTAGTTTTTTGATAACACATTTCTACAATTTGATGATTACCTTGCATCATAGCAATTTCACCAAGAGCCTCCCAAACTGAATGTTCATCAATTTGTTTGGCACACTCCAAAGCACATTGAATATTTCCACATTCAAGAGCTAATCCAAATCTTGTTTTAACATCTTTAACAAAATGTAATGCAACTTCAGGATATCCTTTCTTTTGTAAATATGCAATTATAGATTGTCCAATTAAACCTTGACATTTAACTTGTCTCATAACTTCATCATATCTTCTTTCAATTAATGCAAGTTTGAATCTAAATTCTGATGGATCATAATTAACAATAATAGGTTCAGCTTCACGGTTCAAACAATATAATACATTATTTTCTACAGATACAATATATAATGGTGTATCCAAAGTTCTAATTATACCATGCTCATTAGCAGTAAGTGCATATTTAATGTGATTTGTTGTTGTATAAATAAATATTCCACTTGTATCCCATGCACCAGATTTAACTCTAACAGTTTCTTGAATTGTATATAATACTTCCATATTTCTATTAATTAATGTTAAAGTATGCTTACTTAATAAAGCTGCATATTCCATATTATTTGACCATATTACATATTTAACTTTACTTGCTTTTATTGAAGCTACAACTCTTTTTTGTTGAATATCATACATTTGAAGACCTTCAACTGTTTTTAATAATAATAATCCAGTACCAGCATAAAATATATCTTCAATAAATAAATTATGTTCAATTTTTCTTACTTCTTTTAATTGTAAATCTTTAATTATAACAGAACCATTTTTTTCAAGTGAAGCTATTCTATTTCTAGCTATCCATACAGCACCAATACCAATAGATCTTTGTGGTGTTGGTTCTTCTGGTACACCATTTTCTCCAGCATTTTTACCAAGTCTATATAAATCATATGTACTACCTTCAAGATTATGAGGACGTGTAACAACAATAAAAACATTTTCAGCTGGATTAAAATGCATTGAATAATATGGAGGTGAATTTCTAATATGCCTAAGTGTAGCTAATTGTATATCATCTTTTGTAGATAAATTTAATCTTCTAAGTTGACGTTCTCTGACATAATACATAATATTACCTGACATACAATATGGTGGTCTTTCTCTTTCAATTTTAAAAACAATAAGACCATTATCATGACCAGCAGCAAACATATTTAATGAAGGATGATTAGCTAAAATCCAGAAACGATCATTGTCATGACGAAATGTGTGAAGACATGTTTTCTTTTGCATATCCCATACACGAATTGACTTATCTTCAGAATTAGATAAAATTAATTCTGCTTTAGGATGAAAAACAACAGAAGATATATTATTATAGTGACCACGACATGAATCAACCTCCCATGCTCTAACATCATTGTATCTCCATAGTTTTACTTGTTTATCATCAGCCCCAGAAACCAAAAGTGGAAGTGTTTGATGAAAAGAAACCCAGTTAACACCACGATCATGTCCTTCCAAAACGTGTTTGACTAAAATATCAGGTTGTCCAAATAAATCACCTTGTGCTGCACTAAGTGGTCCTGCTCCGGAACCAACACGTGATGGCATTGAACCACCCATACCTGGTGGAGCATTTTTCTTTTTTAAACCAGATATATCCCATATTCTTATTGTTTGATCTAAAGAGGCTGAAGCTACAATATCCTCCGTTGGATGGAATTGTGCACACATGACATAGTGATTATGACCTGTTAATATAGCAATTGAATTTCGAGACTGCCAATTCCATATTCTTATTGTCTGATCATCAGAAGCAGATATTATCCATGGATAGTTCTTGTGAAAAAATGTTGTTCTAATATAATCTAAATGACCAAGTAAAGTAAACAAACACTTCCTTTGCTTATAATTCCACACTTTAATTTTATAGTCATCACCACCAGAAACAAAAATAGGTTGTTGGTCATGAAAATCTATTCCTCTTACAGGACCATCATGTTCTTCAAATTTATCAACCATTGTACACATTCTATAGTCCCATAACTGGATTACACCAGAATGAAGAGCAGCTAATATCCATGGTCTAGTTGCATGAAATGATATTCCTATAAAAAATATTACTTATTCAACTATGAATAATAATTACCTTTGACTCTAGCAGATTGAGTCTCAAATCTTTTAAGTAAAGCCATTCCTGATGGTCTTGACTAAAAAAAAATTATAGTAAAATTATAATAAATAAAATTAATAAATTAATTAAAAGAAAAAAAAAACAATATTTAGATAAAATACGATACAAAATATTAAGAATAAATAAATACCTGAGTTGTTGTTACTTTTTTATTAATAAATACTATCATTCTTTTATTATCTCCTTAATTTCTAATAATTAAAAAATTAAATTATTAAATTATTAAAAAATTTAAAAAAATTAAATAATACCACTTTTCTGATGACGTTGGCAATCTAAATATATATAAATGTGTGAATTTTATATATTGAAAAGTTGTGAGCAATATTATTATATTAATGTATAATGAGACACGTAGCAATGAAAATTTTTCCAGTGGAATAATGTTTATCTATAATATAAGTAAATAGTATTGAAATAAATAAATAATAAAGGACAATCCTTGAGTAGTCATCTGTATCATTTTAGCAATAATCAATTTTTTATTTAATTAATTTTAGTTTTAAAGAATAAAATTTATATTATTTAAAATTAAGATTTTATAATTTAATTATAATGAAAAAATATAACAAAAAAAATCAAAAATTTATTGATACTTTATATGAAATTTTTTTACCTAAAGGATATCCTACTTCAGTAACTGGAGATTATTTAGAATATCAATTTTGGGATTCTTTGCAAGCTTTTGCATCATCAATGAATGGAGCCCTGGCTACACAGGCAATTTTAAAAGGCGTTGGTGTAGGTAATGAGAAAGCTACAGCTTTGGCTGCTACAATAACATGGCTTTTAAAAGATGGTTCAGGAATGATTGGAAGAATTTTATTTGCTTGGAAAAAAGGCACAGATTTAGATAGATGTATGTCAATAAATGAAAATGATCATATTTTTAAAAGTTAATTCTTATAGACTCTAAAACATGGAGACTACTAGCTGACATTTTAAATGATATATCATTTTTTATAGATATATTTTCATCATGGATAACATATTATCCTTTATTTTTTTCGTTTCTTTGTTTTTCATCTATATTAAAATCAATTGTTGGAGTTGCTGGTGGTGTTACCAGAACAGTAGTAGTACAACATCAAGCAATAAAAGATAATATAGCAGATGTTTCTGCTAAAGATGGAAGTCAAGAAACTTTGCTTAATCTTGTATCACTTATTAGTAGCTTAATGTTGTTACCATTAGTACATGAAAACGAAATATTAATATGGATATCATTTGTTATTTTAACATTTATTCATTTATTTTCTAACTATAACGCTGTAAAGTCGCTAAAATTTTCTGTTTTTAATCAAGAAACATATCATATTGTAGTGAAGGAATACATAAATGGAAATCTTCAAAATCTTAATATAAATTTTATTAATAAAGAAGAACCTTTGTTTAAATCTCATATTACTAAAAAAAGATATTTAGGATATAATTTAAACAATGATATAGCTAAGAAAGAAAAATATTTATCTTATGAAGGCAAAGATTATACAATATTTTATCAAGAAAACGAAATATTTATTAACTTTAAAGAAACATCAACTGTTACATCTGAGTTTCATGCATTGTTCGTACTTGAATATTATCTACAAACAAATGAATATCCAAAAAATAGTTCCTTTGATAATTTTATACATGAATTACAAATAAATAAATGGAATCTAACAAGACATCATTTTGCCATTGAAAAAAATGACGATGATGTTAAAGGTTAATTTCAACATATTTTTCCAATAAATATTTATATTTCTCTTAAACAGATTGTTTTATTTTAACCGGCGCATAATAACAGTAGTGTACTTCTTTGAAATTTTCAAACTAATCACTTAGAATTTTTCTTTTGCTTATTTGCATTAAAATTGGTAAATATGGATGCCTTTGAAACCGTACATGCGCATTTTAGAGGACCAATCAAAATAGCCTTGAATAAAGATCATAATTCTAGTATGAATCCTAAAGAAAATGTAAGGATCTTACTTTAGATGATTTTTTCTTTACTTTTTTTTAGCTTTTTGTTTCGATTGGTTCAGATAGTTCCATTTTTTATTGGAGTTTGGATTCTAAAAATAAATTGCAATATCGCGAAGAAATATGCACTAATGACAATGTTTCATGCATATGCTGGTGGAATAAAAATATATATCTTGGACAGACTTCAAGAGATCCTATAACTGAAAATGAGCAAAATTATGTCACATCAGTAGAATATGGAAAAGCAATTGTAAATGGGACCATGACAAAATTTTCACTTGAAACATGTGCTTTAGATTGCTCTCATGATGGTAGATATATTGTTGCTGCATCAAATGATTTCGTCATCAAATCTATACAACTAGATGAAAAATCTGAAGTTTTGAAGTATGATAAATACTGTACTGATGATCCTATTGTTTCAATTTCTGTTGATCCTACTGGAGTTTATTTTGCAGCTGCTTTTTCTAATTCAAATGTTAATATTTATAGATTAAATGCTGAGAAAGATGTTTGTGGTCAACAGAAATTAGATCCATTGGCAAAGTTTTCTTTTTCTAATAAACAATTTCTTTCGAGAGGAGACATTTTGTATAGTATGACCTGGTCCAAAAATGGTGAATTTTTGTATCTTCCTACGGATAATGGAGTTAAAGTAATTACATATTTATCAAAATCCAATAGTTTCGTTGAGGAATGTAAATGGAATTCTGATGTTAATGAAAACTTTAACAATTGTTGTATTTCAAATAAGGGTGATAAGCTTGCTGTATCCTCAATTGACGGTACAATTATTGTTTTTGATACAAATAATGGAAAGTGTATATCTGAATCTTATAAACCTACAACTGGAATAACTTCATTGGCATGGTCTCCATTAGAAGAACAAGAGAATGTGCTGATAGTATGTGATACAGATGAAAAAACATATCTACATACAGTTAAAATAAATAATATTTCAGTATCTCCAAATTCTAACAATGTCGTCAAAAGGAAAGTAGTAGTTTCTGATGATGAATGTGATGTAATGGATTGCGATGACGAGGCAACAAATTTTTCATATGATCTTGGGAAAATAAAAAGTACTTATGCTCTACCAGAAGATGATAATATTGTTGAAGAAAGTTATGTTCCTGAACGTATTATTAAGTATAAACCTCCTAAAATCTTACCACCTTTTATGGTTACATCTACACCTAAAACAACAGTTGGGTGTTTTTTAAAATGGAATAATCATGGTATCATAAAATTAATTTGTGACGACAATGAAAGTCGCATCGAGGCATCTTTTCATGATATTTCTATTCATGGAGAAATTATTATTGATAATACTTATACTAATTTTACAATGGGTGATATTTCTAATAAAGCTGTTGTTCTAGCTTCACCCAGAAATGGAAAGAAAACACCGTCCAAATTGTTTGTTAAATATTTTTCTTCTTGGGATGGTAATTCAAGAGATTGGGAACTTGAATTTGAAGATAGTGATGAGTCTATTGTAAATATTTCTTTATCCGATAATTATATAGCTGTTGCAACGAGTTATAAATTTATTAGAATTTATACTTTAGCTGGTATACAATTAAATGTATTTTGTTATAATGGACCTCTTGTTACAATGATAATGAATGATGATGTTTTAGTTGTTGTTAGATATGATGGTGGTGCCATGTTTACCGGTGAAAAAGATGAAAAAGGTAATTCTTGTATGGAATATTCACTCAAGATGGATTTCCACTTTATATCAACTATCAAATGTACAAAAACATTCCCAGTTTCATTAACTCCCTATTCAAATTTACAATTCATAACATTTACACCTGATTCAAATATTGTCACTATGGATTCAAAATATAATTTTTATGTTTTTCATATAGAATCAACAACATGGCTTCCAATTAAACGTGGAAGTGATTTGATTACAAATAATTTAGATTCCATATTTCCTATATTTGTTACATTTTCATCAGCATACCAGATTCGTTATCTTTATGTAGCTAATGGACAATATCCTTTAGTTACTCATAAGAGTACAGTTCAAGTAACAACATTTGAATTTCCACTAATTGGTAAATCTACAGATAGATATCTACTTGAAAATCAAATATTATTGAATAAATATTTTCCTTCAATGAAATATACTCTAAATGGTACAACAACAACTAAAGCAGGAATATTGCTACGATTGTTTGCTTTAGCTACAACAACAAAAAGACTTGTTAGAGCTACTGATATTGCTAAAATGGCTGACGAAGAAAAAATTATTCAAGCTTTGAGTAATTATGCTGCTAAACAAAATTTTACCATACTTAGTGAAAAAGTTAATGAAATTGGTAAAGAAATAATTGAAAAAAAAAGAAATGAAAAAGAAAATAAACATGTTAGATTTGAGGATAATGGTTGGAGTGATGATGAAAAAATTACTCTTAATACTGGAAATATAAATCCGAAATCTAAAATATCTACACCTACCATTATTGCTGTACCAAAAAGAAAATATCCTAATACACCTATTGTAAATAGTAGAAATATGATCAATCATGATGATTCTCTTTTGGAAGTTGAAAGTGATATTAAAAAACAAAAAAAAGATGACTCTTCTTCTCAATTATCAACAACTTCTGAAATGCCGGAAATAGGAAGATTGTATTCAGTAAACCCATTCAAAAAAAATGTAGACTCAACTCCCGGTAATTCTCAGGTGTTTAAATTTATATAAAGATCCCTCTTGTTTATTTTAATTAAAAAATACGTTTTAAGCATTTTTCTTTTTTCTAGCTATTTATTTTTAATTAAAAAAAGAAATTTGTATTTATTTGATTTAAACGACAAAATAAAAAATAAAAGTAAATTTTTTTTTTTAATTTTTCATCTTTTTTCCTTGTAATTCTTTGTTTTTAGTGTAAAAAAAAATTTTTTTTTTCAGTTTTTTTTTACTGATTCCCCTTGTTTTTTTATGTTAGAAAAACTAAATAAAATTGAAAAGAAATTTTATTTAAAAAAAGTTATTTTGAGGGGGATCCTCGTCTAAAAGAGATCTCTTAAATCATTTATCTTTTTAATCCGAATTGGAATCATTTTTATCAATTAAATAGATTTTTTTACAATAGAATTTAAAGTCATCTATCAATTTAAATGTCGGCTATTTGTTTTTATATATTATTAATTGTCTGTATGTCAAAAGAAATTTTTTTACGTTTTGAAATTTAAGAAAATAATTATATTATTTTGTGTGTATTTAATGAGTATGTAAAATGTTTTAATTAGTTTTCTTTAGAATTATCATTAAATATCAAAAGATTCCAGTTACTTTTATTGTACAAAAGAATTAAGAAAAATATAAACAAATATTTGGGTATTATACTTTCTATGAGGTATTGGTAGTTAATAATAAGTATTTGATAATTAATAAAAGCAAGTTATAATCATTGGAAAGTATTCTGTTTAAAATTAATATTTAGTTAAAAATTTACTTTGTTTCTTTTTTTTTATTTCTTTCAGAATGATATTTTATTTAATAAAAGTAAAAAAATTTAAGTACATATTAAAATTATTATAATTTATACAACTTTATAATACATTTGAAATATTGATAAAAATAAAGAGTATGAGAAAGAATAATTTTTAATTAAATATACAAATTTGCTAACTATAAAAATACAATCAAGAAAATTACTTTTACGACAATAATAATATGATATAGTCGTAAAATTTATATATTTAAATAATCATTTTAATTTTAAATAGTTTTAATTCTTAAACAAAATAAGGAAATTTAAAGTGATAAATCATTATACAAAGCACAAACAGTCATGTGTCATCTATACAAAATTTTGGTCATTTTCTTGTAAAATAATTTTAATATTAAAATCACACATAAATAAAATATAAAAAAAATAAAAATTGTTTATCATAATTTAACAGTTTTTTTTATAATCAAACAATCAAAATTATTATTTATATACATTATAGATAAGAATTATTTTTAATTAAAATTTTATATACTCAATCAATTATTACTTTTAGAAAAAAAAATTATATCAAAATCATATCTTCCTACCACCATATGGTACTTTCTTATCAATATGTACAATAAGATATAAATGTTGTTGAGTCATGTAATATTATGACTGTTAAAATGTAATTTTCTATTCTTACTCATGTATATCAAAAGATTTGTATTTTAAAAATTATTTCTTTAATCATTTTATATATTTTTCAATTTCAATCATTCTTTTCATCATATCAATTGTATATAATATCAAATAATTTTTTATTCTATACATATATAAAGTTTTTATTATTAAAATATAGTTCATGTGTACAAATATATAATATATCTTATAATATTGTTTCTGGCTGTTAAAAGTAAAATTGATAATATTTACTTTGTTATATATCCTTTTAACCAAAGAGAAGCTAAAATCATATACATTTTCTTTTAATCTTCTCCGTTCAATCCACTAACATTCAGGTTATATTGTTTATTTACCTTATCTGACATTATAACTCTCCATATATAATATTTGATTATATATATATATATATATTTGACAAATTATTAATTTTATCATTAAACATAACCTCAAAATATATGTAAGTGGATTATTTTAATTTATTATATTATTTTATAAGTATCTTTAAATTTATTAAAGTTAATTGTAATAATATTTATATATTTAATGTCTTACTAGACATATGTGTATTATTTATAAAAATTGATAACATTCTAAAACTTAGTTCTTAAATAAAACATATATATATGTAAAACTAACATTGGTATAAAATTCTTAGATGATTTTGTATTTGTCTATATACCTACCTCTACTATACCATCTTCTAGAAACATATTTAAATAATATAATCATTTATATATTTAACTACAATCATTGTATAAATTATACTACCAACAATAATTTATAAGAGCTTTTTCCATTTAGCTTCATATGATATTTATAAATTCTTATTCATATATAAACTTCTTTTACCTTCATAAGTCTATTTATCACAATACATTTTATACAAAATAAAATGTTCTTTAATTATAATTTCGTAAGATTGACAAACATTTTGAAGAGATCGGTAAATATTATCATAGTGTGTGGTCAAAACTTCAATGTTCTTTTATTTTTATATTTCTATCATTATATAAATACTTCTTTATTCATTATTATAAATTTTAGAAGAATAAAAATTTCTATATAATTCATTTTGTATAGTGTAAAATACATTTATAATAAAGAAAAAAAAAACAACCATTATTATAGTTATTATTTTCTAAAACAAAATGCCATATGTTATTAGTTATTATAACTATCAGGTAACAAAATATTTTTTTTTTAATATAAAATATTTTTTTTTATAGATAGCTGTAATTTTTGCTATCTTAATAGCAGCTTTATTAATTCTTGGTGGACTTTTTGTTGCTTTATATATGGCATTTATAAAAAAGAAAGATCCTGAGGCAGATAAAGCATTGTATAGATCAGGTGAACAAATAAATTATGATAACATTGAAAAAGAACAACAAAGTTGGCAAAATAATGTTATGTTACAATCACCATTTTCTAATGTAACAAATATTCAACCAAGTACAACTGATCAAATGAATATTCCCCCTAGAACACCAACACAAATATCTTATCCACTCTCTCCAACACAAACATTTCAAAATCAACCACTTGTACAACAATACCGACCAGAAGGAACATATAATACACAAATAAGAGATGTCCAACCAGAAATGGCTTTTCAACAGGTATTAAATTTAAAAAAAATTAATATAAATTAATCTTAAATATATTTTTAAGGGACCAGTTTCATGGACAACAATGGCTCCAGTATCAACAAGTCAAACTGTTGTAGCACCTCAACATCCATATCATATGTCTGCTGTTTAATAATTAATCATTTTATTAAAATAATCACATTTAAAAAAATTTATTTTCCTACTAATTGTACATTATTGATTTTTAAATTATAATTAGCGATAAAATATTAATAAGTACGAATAAAATTTTCTTCCTTTTTAATAAATAACAAACATTTTTTGTATTTTTTAGTTTTGTTAAAGTCAATCTTTTTTAGCCATACTTTTTTTTAATGTGAATTTCAGAAAAGTAATAAAAATCTTAACATGAGCCAAAAATTTTGAAAATTAATATTTTTATATATAAAAAGGTTACCTAGTTTTTTTTAGTATAATATTCAAATTTCCATTATTATAATAAAAAACATTTATATAATTTAAAAATTATTTTAAATCTCCATATCTACTTTCAAAATAAAAATTTAACTTTGATTTCTAATTATGATATGCTCAAAATTTTCTCTAACATCATGTAAAAAACCAAATTGTTAGTATATATATTTTAAAAGAAATTATTTAATTTTTTCTTTTATCAATTATTTGTTGTAATTTTACTATGAGAAACAAAATCTCAAAGATTAGACTTTTTTTTATAGTATTAAAAATTTTCAAGGTTTAAATTACAAAAAATTTTCTATTACTGTAATTACAAGAGTTATAAATCTAATTTTTTTAATTTTTCAAATATATTATTCTAAATCAAACACAATTTTAATAATTGTAGTTATCGTAATTAAAATTTTTAAGTTATTTTCTTTTAAAAATTTAAAAAAAATAGAAATATAATAAATTTATATAAAAAAAATTAATTACCAAAACAAAATAGTAGTTTGTTTTATTTTTATATGTATGTATTTACTCTTAAAACGAATGTTTGTATCTTTGTGCGGTATTATTTGTGTTGTTTGATGATATAAATTTGCTTGTAATTTATTTTGAATGGTGTTAGAATTATTTTGTTGTTATGAATTGTGATATAATGGATTATTACATGCCTGAAATATATTGGCATGATAAGAAACCTATAACATCAGTTGATATACTACAAGCGGGTTTTAATCATTCATCAGATCACCCTATATATCGCTTAGCTACTGCTTCAATGGAAAGCCAAGTTCGGTTGTGGAATTTTCGTTTTGATAATGATTTATCATCAGATAGTAAATCTAGTCTTGCTGTTGAATTTATTGCCGATCTTGCTGGACATAACGCTGGTGTAAATATTGTGAGGTTTAGTGGTGATGGTATGTTTTTTCTCGTTTACTGGATTTTAAATATATTTGGTATAATGTATATTTAAAACTTTTAAATTTTGTAGGTGAATATATTGCTTCTGGAGATACTGCTGGATATTTATTTCTATGGAAACTTTCAACAGCTCCAGTACAACAAAATCCTATAGGTAAAAGTGATGATGATTTACCACCAAACAAAGAAAACTGGGTTTTATTCAAGCGACCTTTTTGTATGAATGACGATATAACATATCTTGCTTGGTCTAAGTGTTCTAGGTATTTAGCTGTTTCTTCTAAAGCATCCGAGTTTGCTATTTATGATGTTGTGAATAATCAAAAAGTGATAATGTTAACTAATTATAGATCATTTTGTAATGGTATTTCTTGGGATCCGAGAGGAAATTTTATAGCAACACTTTCTACTGATAGGAAGTTAGATATTATTCAACTTAAAAATGGTTATAAGGTGAAATCAATATCTGCTGTACAATTTCCTCCATCAAATTCTGAGTTATTTTCTATTGATTCGAAATGGTATAAAATTTTTCATGATGAGCAATTGATGACTTTCTTTAGAGGATTAGAGTATTCTCCATGTGGTGAATTATTAGTCACAACATCTGGAGTTTTTGAATCTGAAGACAAACTAATTAATGGTTCTTTTATTTTTAGTAGAGAAAGTTTAGTTCAAGGGCGTCCTCTTATATTTATACCTAATAATAGGCCCACTATTAGGGTATCGTTTTCACCTCATTTTTATGAATTAAGAAAAGATTGTAAAATTAATTATTCTGGACTGCCTTACAGGTTAATATTTGCTATAATGGATAAAGATTCAGTTAAGTTCTATGATTCACAAAGTGATATTCCATTTGCATATGTCGATCAAATACATTACGATTTTTTGTATGATCTTTCATGGTCACCAAATGGTGAAATTGTTGTCATTTCTTCAAATGAAGGGTTTAATAGTTTTATTAAATTTAAAAAAGGAACACTTGGTGAAGTATTAAAAGAGACACCTGAATTTGTATCAAATCCTGAGTTATTTATTGCCAAAGTTAGTCAAAAAAAGAAAAAAGACAATGATGATAAAAAAAAACAGGAAGTCAGAACACCAAAAGGGAAGACTTCTAAAGTCAAAAAGGGTAAATTAAGTGATATTGGTGTTGAAGATGGTAATAGGACGCAAAACAATGATTTCAAGAATGTCAAAGAATGTGTACCTCCTCCTAGCCAGACACTTTTAAAATTTTTTCAACGAAGTAAGATGGTTGAGAAGAAACCCATTGGTTCTGAGGAAACAAAAGTTGATTGTACTAACCAGGATGTACCTATTATTTTACTAGCCGATTAACAAACCATTTTTTTTTTGTTTTATATGTGAATATAACACTATTTTTTTATTTTTTTTTATTATTTCGTTGTAAACGATGTTTAATATATTTTATAAATACCTTAATCTTATTTAGAAATTTAATTTTTTAGGATTTAAGATATGGACTTTGCTACTCTTACAGCGGCTACTGTTTCTGAATTGTCAAACAAAGAATTAATTGAGGCGTGTAAACACTTTAATATATCTTGTGGTGCTGTTAACAGAACTTCAAGAAATTTATTTGAAAAAAAGTTGGTTGCCGCTCTGTCATCAAACACAGATCATCCTAGCCACACTGTTGAAGAAGTTGAAGAAATATTCGAGGAGAATCCTACTACACCTTTGTTTGCCAATGAATCAGGGACCATTAGAAATTCATTTATTTCTGAGAGTGCTAATGTATATAATGATACACCTTATCCAACTGTTCGTACTGTAAGTTTTACTTTAGACTATGTTTTTTTTTTATAAGTGAATAATTTTAGAGCAGAGTTACCAAAAGAATAACCACTAATATATCACCTAAATCTTGTCTAGATGAAGGTTACAAATATGGTGAGGAAGAAAACTATGATGGTGAAGAATCTGTTAGAATTTTAACTAAAGCTGAGCGTGATGAACGTCGGGCTAGATTATTGTCTGGAAATATGCATCGTGAATATCCTGTGGTTCGAGAGGAAAAGAAACCCTTCTGGTATACATTATTAAAGATTGTCTGTTTTGCACTTTTTGTGCTTTTTGCTTATTTTTTCTACAAGGAGCACATGCAGAGATTACAAGATGAAAGTAATGATGACCTGTAACCTATTAACTTTTTTGTCATTCTTTTTTTTATAAAATGATCGTCGATTAAAATAAATAAACTTTTTTATTTCGAGATAAATAATACAGTAAATACACATGAAAGGTTACAAAATATTTAAAATAGTTATTGAGAACCTGGTTGTTTAAATAAAACATTGGATCGCTCAGCAACATCCTTCAACGTTGAAACAATAGCTTTAAGTTCGTTAGAAAGTTTGGCTTTTTTCTCCTCAGACTAAAGTAAAATAATAAAGAGTTTAACTATAAAAAAATTCAAACCTTACCATATTCGACGACATAATAATCTTATTTGTGTAAATATTAAATGCTTGTTGAACGGTAGAAACTTTTTCTGCAGCAACATTCAGACGTAGTAATATCTTATTCGCAACTGGCATGATATTGTTAAGAACATGTTTCTAAAAATAAAATAAATATTAAATTTCTAAACAATATAAACGTACGACATTTAAATCATTAACAACTGCCTCTTTTTTAACAACATATTCAGACAATTTATTAATATAATGCCTTGCTTCACATACAGATGTCTTAAGCTCGTCGAAACCTAAAACATTATCACCAATTTCAGATCTTGATATATCAAGAATACTAGAACTCGAGGTAGATAATAATGTGGCTTGTGAAGAAGACATAACATTTTCCTTCTCACTCTCTAACTGTCGAAGTTTTTCAACAACTGCATCATATTTGTCTCTCATTTCCTTAACTTCTTCTTTAAGGACTTCATTTTGACCACCCAAAAGTTCATTTTCCGCAACTTTCATGTCAATGTCTTGAATAAGAACGTCTCTTTCGTTGTTCAAACTAAGTAAAAGTTCTGTATATTCCTTAGCAGCTAATTCAAGTTCTTCAAACTTTGTTTTGTAATCGGTAAGTTCCGTCGAAATACTTTCTTTTTCTATCTCTAAATCAGACAAAGCATTTTCTAAAGTTTTGACCTGTTCTTCAGTAGCACGAAGTTTTGTAGTTTGTTCAAACAATTTTGAATTATTAGTAGAAATTCTTTCGAGAGCTTGACTAAGTTTATTTTTCAAATCATTAGTTTCTTCTTTTAATTTATCTGTCTGGATTTTCAATGCTTCATATTTTGGATCTTCAAAAACAGCATTACCACAAGAAACTGAAATATTTGCATCAGCTATCGTTTGGTTCATCATTTTTGTTAAATTTAGAGCGTTTGAAGGTGGATTTTGAACAGATTCAACAAGAACAGAAGCATCATTTATTGTCGTGTCAACAGACAACTGTATTTGAAGCATTAGATCATTTAACTCTTTAAATACTTCAGTACCATCAGCTTTAAGCGTATCAATAATGACTGTTGCAGCACTACGAAGTTGAGCAAACATTCTTTCTAAAAGTTCCTTCATCAACAAAAGCGATGAGTAAAGATTATTCATTCCAGATTGTGTAAGATTTAAATCTATATCACGTTGCATAGAAGCATTTCCAAGTGTCTTGCTGAGTAAATTTATTGTCTCATCTAAATTGATATTAGAAGATCTTGGTGCAAAATCATCTTCTTTATTTTTTTTTTCTTTAACAGGATCACTACCTAATGACAACGGTGGACTAGGAATTTTCGGCATTGAAATAGTTGAAACATGCTTACCACCACAAGATAGTATAATTTCCTCTTCAAGAAGTTTTCTAGCTCCTAAATCTTCTAGTCCAAAATTTTCAATTCCTTCCTGTGATATAACATTATATTTTTCAAAAAATTTAGTAAGGACTACAGTGAGACAATCTACATTGGCTTTTGTAAATTCAATTTGTTTGTTTAAATTTTCAATTACCCCTTCATAATTGGTTTTCATTTTCTCCATATCTTCCTCAAGCATCTTCACCTTTTCAGATTCATTAACTGTAGAACACCCATCAATTGATGATAATGCTTCTGTTAGTTTGTCATTAAGAATTTTTGTTTCTATTTCAGCATTAGCATGTTTTTTTGTCCAAAATACGACATCACGTTTAAGTTCGTTGTTTTGTGCTGTCAAATTTTCAATGTGATATGTCATCCTTTTCTTTTCTTCATTAAACTCCGAAGTTTGTTTTTCAAAATTAGACTCAGCACGATGGCACCTCTCTGTCAGGTCAACAATCAATTTTCCTTTATCTTCTAATCCTTTGTACTTTTCAACTTCTGATAATGCATTGCGTAATTCTTCTAAAGCAACTTTCATTGATTCGTTTTCACGACGAAGTTTATCATTGTCATTAACAAGTTCACCAAGATATCTGTCTGGTTGACGTTGGTGACTTCCATCCTGAAGAAATGTCGAAGCTATAATAATGACAGTTAAAAAAAAACTTTTAGTAAGAACGTACCTTCAAGCGTTAAAGATAAGTCATCCATACTTTTAAATGATTTTAAATTTGTTACACACTTAAACTGACTCTTTTAAAAATGAATGAAATAAGATATAATACACCTCCTCTATTTGAAACAACAATAATCTTTCGCGCAAAATGTCAGAAAATCGTTTTAAGAATTTAACTGGTACCGTGAAATTCTTTTCTGGTACCAAAGAAATATATATGAAACTTGTTACTTAATATTTATACATTTTGGCTATTCCTTTTAATTAATTTGTTTAATCTAGTAATTTCCTTATATATTTTATGTAGTTAAATTTTTAATTTTAATAATAATTCTTCACAATTCATTAGAAAACTCAATGTATTTTTTTAAGTAATTAAAATTTATCTTCTTTATTTTTAATAATATCCAATAAAATTTTAGCATAAAAATTTTCTGACATTTCAAATCATTTGAAATCATATTTCCGAGATACTATGCAGAGTACATATTTTCCCAATAAGATAAATTTAAATTATTTTTATTATAGTTTTTCCCAAAAAGATACACTATTTATTTAAAATATGGGGCTAACAAGGGATTATCTTAAATTTGAACCATCTGGAATTTGTAATATTATAGCATCTCATACTGGAAAAATTCACGCTATTGACAGAAATGAATGTGCTGCTTCAGCCTGCGAATCTTTAAATTTTTATAGTATAGGAAAGCGAAAAAGAATTGATAGAATTATTAGACCAGAAAAACAAGTTACAGCTGTAGCATTTTCACATGTTTATAATTATATAGCTATAGGATATGATGATGGCGAAATAATAATGTACAACAAAAATTTACCTGATTATGAAAAAGAAAAAGTTGTTTTTCATGGACATCGAACAGCAGTTAGTTGTTTGACATTTTCACATGATGGCCTTATGTTAGTTTCTGGTGGTAAAGTATGTTTTTTTTTGATTTTATAATTTAAAAATTATAAAATTTTTAGGATTCTATTATTGTAGTTTGGGATATTGTAAACGAATCTGGATTATTTAAACTTAATGGACATAAGAATGCAATAACAGATATTAAATTTACAATGAATGGTGAGAATATCATATCTTCATCAAAGGATGCTACAGTTAAATTTTGGAACATTGATTCTAAAAGCTGTTTTTATACTATTGCTGATTCAAATACTGAAGTATATTCTATAGCTCTGGTAAAGGAAGACAGACTTCTTATTGTTGGTTCTGCATCAGTTGAATTAAAAGTTTTTGAATTAAAATGGAATTGTAGTGAGGAAGAAAATAACGAAATTTCTGGAATGCCTTCAGCAAAGAGTCAGAAACTCTCTTCACTTGCTGGTAGTGATCTTATTCCAGAAGAAAATTCACAATATAATACCTTTGTTACCTGTAAAAAAAGAGGTTTATTAGTAAGACAGGCAAAGAAAATGGCTCTTGAAATTGTTGTTACAAGAGATGAAAAATTAATGATGGTTGTTGGAAATGATCAAATTGTTGATGTATATAGAATATTCTCTGACAATGAAGCAGAAAAAAGATTTTATAAAAAGGTAAAAAAAGCCAAAAGAAAAGCTCAGGACGAAGGTGATGGTAACGATGAATTAACAATTGCGGATAGTGTTTCAAAAGACATAACAGTATTTATTACTAGAATAGGAGAAATTAGGGGATTTTCAAGTATAAAATCATTATCAATTTGTAATAGATTTATCAAAGTAAAAAAAGATGAAGATGCAAAGGATGATATTTGTTATAGAGTTTTTACTTTACAAAAAAATAATGCCATAGTAGCTTTCGATTGTATTTTTGATGAGAAAGGAAATACTTTTAAAAGCGAAGCAGTCGCTGATTTGAATAAACTGGGACATCGTAATGATATTCGTGCTTTAGCTATTAATGCAAAGAATGAATACATGGTTACTGGAGATTCTGATGTAGGTTATTATTGGAATTTAAATAATTTGACAACACAACTTGTTTTTGAACATGAAAACATGAAAGATATACTTGGAGCACTTTTTGTATACAGTGATCAATATATAATTTTTACAACAAAATCTGGAAGCATTTTTATCTTTCACGTAGCTACTGGGGAACATATAGAATTTAAAGAAAAATGTCATGAAACTGCTATATATGGGATTGTAGGACAACCAAATGGACATGGCTTTATAACAACATCTGCTGATAAAAAAGTAAAATTTTGGAATTTTAAAATTATTGAAGAATTTGGATCAAAACGTCTTACATTTGATATGACTAGAGAACTTGAATTGACCGATGAAGGTATGTGTTTGGCTGTTTCACCAAATGGTAAATATTTAGTTGTTGGTCTATTAGACAATACAGCTAGAATTTATTTCTGTGACACATTAAAATTTTTTGCCTCATTATATGGTCATTCTCTTCCAATTACTTGTGTTGATATATCTCCAGACAACAAGCTTGTTATCACTGGATCTGTTGATAAGAGTGTTAAAATTTGGGGTATTGATTTTGGAGATTGTCATAAAAGTATTTTTGCTCATGATGATGTTGTTACATGCGTAAAATTTTCTACTAAATTAGATGAAAGACTTTTTTGGAGTGCAGGTAAAGACGGTAAAATCAAGCAATGGGACGCTGATAAATTTAATCGTGTTCAAATATTGAACGGGCATTTAGGAGCTGTTAGATGTTTGGGTCAAGCTAATGATAGCAATTTTATAGTTACAGCTGGTGCTGACAAAAGCATTAGAGTTTGGGATTTAACAGATGAAATAATTGTTTTATCTGAACAAGATCAATTAGAACGCGAAAAAGAATTGGAGTCAAAGCTTATTGAAGAAGAAGATATTGTACCGGGCGATTTAAGAGATAATGAAGCTGAATTGGCTAATAAAAAGACAATTGATACAATAAAAAGTTACGAGGATATAGTTGATGCACTTTTGATTGCAAGAGATGAAAGATACAAACGTAAGGATGATACTAAATATGTACCACATCCTTTAATAAAAAGTTATGCTTCTAAATCAGAGGATCATTTTATAATTGATGCAATTTCAAAGATTAAAACAGCACATCTAGAGCGTGCTCTTCTTATGGTAAATTATGATTTTATAAAAGATATTCTTATTGCCTGTAATTGTTGTATTAAAGACAACTACAAACTGGAACTTTGTATTGTTATTACAAACCTTACCAATAAAATTCATCATAATTTTTTGAGAAATGCTCCAGAAGCTAAAAAACTTTTAAGAGATATATACGAAAATGGTGAGAAACATTTATCTACACTTATAAATACAATTGAGTTCAACATTGCTGCATTATCGTTGTGGAAAGCTGAAGTTGACAGTTTAACAGGAAATAATATTTTATAAATATAGTTTTTGTTATTGTGTGTTAATTTTTTTTTATTGTTAAGTTTGTATTATTATTTCATTTAAAGTAAAGTTTTTATAATAATATTTCTACTTAAAAAATATAAATATTTAAAATTACAAATAGTAAAATTATATTATTTTCTACAAATAATAAATCATCCTTGATTTTTTTGTTGTTAATAACAATTTTTTTTGTAAATGATTTGACAATAGATCTGTTTTATGGATTATCTTTAATAATTCTCTATTTTTTTACTTAGTTAATAACAAACACAGGAGTAAAACATAATCATCAATCGTGAAACACGTGCTTTAAAATCAAATATAATTTTTTTTGTAATTTTGATTTTAATAACACAGTAAAATTTTCTACATATTTTATTTATGTTATAATTATTATTTTTTTACAAGTTTATTTATTAATAAATATTATGTTTTATCAGTTCGTACGACGAAAGTTGTCCAGTTGAAATATGCATCTCTCCAAAAAATAGAAAGTGCATTTAGTTATTTTTATTTTGTTCCCGTAACTTTATTTTTCCAAAAAACAAATCTACAAAGATTGAAATGAACAATCCGAGTAAAATTCATACATCACTCCTTACTTTGGATACTCCATACATTGGAGAAAAAATTTTTAATGATTTAAAATATTTAAATGAAATTTTTACTGAACGTGCTATGATTCCTGATTTAAAATGGTATGTTTTGATTGTATTTATTTAATTTTTCTTTAATAATTAAAGGCTTTCCGAACTTCATTGCAATCTTCCAGAAGAATGGTCAGATGATTTATATGTTGGAGCTCATTATCAACCAGCTCATGTTTTTACAGATGCTTATAAACAAGCAAAAGTGAATTTTTCATGTGTTCTCATTTATTCTCAAGAATATTACAGAGCTGCTCAAGTTTTAACGCCTTATCTTTCAACTAAAAATCCTATAGTTCTTTTTTTACATTATTATGCACGTTTTTTATGTACTGAACAGGAATCTGCTGAAAATGATGGTGATCCATTGAAGAGGACGGGTTCATATATAAGTGAAGATTTATTAATTATTAGAAAAGAACTTCAAGATATTTTATGGGAGCAAAATGAAAATTCAGACATTTGTTTACAGTATCTTTTGGCTGTTGTTAATATTAGATTAAAACACTTAGAACAAGCAAGAGATGGTCTTAATAATATTATTAAAAGAGAACCACGGTTTTGGCCTGCATACAAAGTATTATCTGGAATAATTGACGATTTACAAACATTGAAAAAAGTTATATCACCACATCCAGATAAAAATTCATGGATGCTTCATTTATTTACAGCTGAAACTTGTATAGCTTTGCATCAATATGACATCTCAGCTGATATTTTAACAGAAATGAAAAATTTAGGTTTATCAGAAGTTAATTATATTGATACAAAATTGGCACATTCAATGTATGAAAGACAATCTCATGTTTCAGCAGTACAATTATTTGATGATGTATTAAAAAGAGATCCACATAGAATTGAAGAAATGAATTATTATGCTGATGCTTTGTATGTACGAGGTGAAAAAGCTTTATTGTCAAAATTAGCACAGTCATTCAATAAAACTCATAAATATAATTATATCACTTGTATGATTCTTGCTAATTATTATTCATTGAGTGGAGATTCAGATAAAGCAATTACTTTTTTAAATCGTGCATATCGGTTAAATCCATGTGATGCTAATATATGGATACTTCTTGGGCATGAAATGATGACACAAAGAAACCAAAGTGGTGCATTAGCTGTTTATAGAAAAGCAATTGAAATAGACAGTAAAAACTATAAAACTTGGTATGGATTAGGACAACTTCATGATATAATGAAACAACCAATGAACGCTTTATATCATTATAGAAATGCTTATCGAATTAATAATTCAGATTCAAGGATTCTTGTGGCAATGGGTTGTTGTTTTACAAAATTAAAATATTTAAAAGATGCTGAAAATTATTACATTAAGGCTTTTATTCTAGGAGATGTAGAAGGCACATCACTTATTTATCTTGCAAAACTTTTAATTGATCAAGATAGGAAAGATGATGCAGCTGATGTTTATAGAAAATATCTTGATACATTTAGTTCAAAATTAGTTGCTGATTCTAACAAACATTTAATATGTATTAAATATCTTGCCGAATACTGTTGCAATAATGATCTTATAGAAGAAGGTAAATTATATGTTGATCAATGTCTAGAACATCCAAGCACGCGAGAACTTGGTCTTGCTTTAAGGAAAAAACTTGATGAAGGAAAAGGTGAACCTTCATTAAATCAAGAAAAACATGAAACATCTTATGATATTTTGTCTGATCTTAAAAATACTCTTTGTGGTGACGATATGGACGTTGACGCTGATACCGAATTTTCTGATGACAACGATACTACAAATGACAACAGTTCGGAATAATAATATTGTATTTACTATTTTTGTACATCTGTAAGTATATTTTGTTTAATCTAATATTTTATAATTTGATTTAATTGTTTTTGTTTAAAAATTTTCACGAATTTTTTCAAACTTCAGTGATTTTATTAAAAAGAGTAATTTTTTTTAAATAACTTTTTTTTTCGATTAAAGAAAAATAACTTTTTAATTATTTTTTTAAAAAAAAGTAATGGAAAAATTTAAGCCAATCATGATAATAACATTGCCTGAGACATATAATTCCAATATCGTTGTATGTTATATTAATTAAACCGTACTATAAAGCGCGTATTTTTTTTTCGTTATTTATTTATCATAATGGTTAAGAAACTTCCATTTACTCCACTTCACGGAAGAAGTGAAGAAACAATAAATATTTATACCCTTATTACTGAAAGTATTAAAAAAAAAACTCCATTATCACTTTATATTGGAGGGAAACCTGGTACTGGTAAAACAGCAACACTAAATCAAATTACACAGAATCTTTCAACTAAGAAAAATGTATGTTATAAAATTTTTTTAACATTTCTAAATAATTTTTAAGATTAAAACTATCTTTATTAGTTGTACATTATGTCAAACAAAAGTAGCATTGTATCGTGAAATTTCATTGAAATTTATGAATAAAACTTTTAGCTCTTCAGTAGCTTTAAAGAACATTGAAAAATATTTTGGTGAACAAGACGATTTTCTTTTGCTTGTTTTGGACGAAATTGATTTTCTAACGTCTAAGAGTCAGGAAATGTTATATATGGTTTTTGATTGGCCAGCAATTTTTCCAGGAAAAGTTGGAGTTGTTGGTATAGCTAATACACTTGATCTCACACATCGACTTTTACCAAAGTTAAAAAAAGGTGTTGAACCGGTAACTGTAATGTTTCAACCTTACACAAAAGATGAATTGATTGAAATATTAACAGAAACATTAAAAAATGAATTTGGGGATTGTGGTTCTAAAAATATTGAATTTATTGCTCGTAAGATTGCGGCTAAGAATGGCGACGTTAGAATAGCAATAAGCATAGCGAAAAAGGCACTTCTTGATCTTAGTGAAGAAAGTGAAATAGTTTCAGAGAATGATAATAACTCTAAATTTAAAACCCCGGTATTACAAACTCCAAAGTCAAAACTAAATTCTTTATCAGTTGTTATGTCAACTATGAAAAACATTGAAGCTTCTCCATTAGTACGTGCACATATACCATATCAACCACGTATTATTCTTGCAATAATGCTAAAGATTGTTTCTAAGAAAAAAAACGGAGTTTTGAATGAAAATTTGCTTTTTTCTTCTTATCAAAAACTTCAAGGAATATTAAAGTTACCTGAATTAAAGCGATCTGAACTTTTGGAAGCATTGAGTACATTAGAGTCACAAGGATTAATAAATTATTTTAAAAATAAATTAAATTTAAGTGTCGATGTTGAAGCAGCACAAAGGATAATAGCGGATAATGCATTAATTGCTGAAATTGCAAAAGTTAATTTTTGATTTTTTTTTGTGAAGAATTATAAATAATGTTTTTATTATTATTAAATTAATATTTTAAAACATCATATTAATTTAATCATCAATGCCGTGCCCAAGCATTGTCAAAAAGATTTGCCTTAGTGATCCAATTGAAGATGTTGCTAGTAGATGTTCAAGTGTTTTTGGATTGTTTTCATTAAATTCTTGTTGAATTGTTTCTAAATCAATTTCTGCTCTATTCAAAAGAATTCTAATAATTTCTTCTTCATGATCTTCGAAATCTTCTAAATAATTTTTAAGTAATTTTGAAAAGTAGTAACTCGATGAATTTACATAATCAAAAAACATTAAAAGCATATCTTTTAAATCTCCATAAAACCATTCTTTGATAATTCGAATAATGTCTTTATGAATAGAATTTTGATATCTATTGATAACTAAATTTATATGTTCAAAGCTACGTTTATATAGAATGTCTAAGAAAAATTTTTCATCTTCTAATTTATGAATACCTTTTCCACCATTATACAACCGTGAAACATCTTCTTCAACAAGATTAATATTTATTGGTTCTTGATCACGTTCTCCTTTTATCAAACCAATTAAAAATCTTTGATAACCACTGTCAGTTCTTTCACGAATTATATCTCTTATAGATTTTCCATATTTTTCTTTGAATAATTCTTTTAATTCTATAATATATTGTTTATTCTTACCACAAAAAATTTCTATTATTACGGCATTATCAATTGTTTCTTTTTCAAAAGCTTTATGTAAATCTTTTACATTTCTTTGAATCTCACATTCCATAACTAGTTTTAAAACTTTATAAAGTTTTCCTTTAATTTTAGTTTTAAATCTTAAAGCTAATGTTTCGTTATAGAGATTATAATATTGAACAGCAATCATGTGTTTCTAAAAATAACAGTTTATGTTTTATTAATAAATTTACCTCACGAGAAGTTCTTCTAAACATAATATTAATAACTGTTTCTTTATCAATTTTAGAAGAAGTCGTTGCTACTCTTAACATCTTAGCATCATATTGAGAATTGAAGTTAGGATTGTTTTTTAACGTAGCTGATTCAATTTTTGGAGTTTTCCATTTTTGATGTTGATTCATTGTTGTACATTGACTATAAATCGATGAAACTGGAATTTGATAACCTATTGTTGGTAAATTAAAATTCCATGGAGTTGTCATATTAAAAGGATCATAAATTCCAAGATGATGAGGTTCATATGATGTTATTGTTGAAAATCTATTAGATAAAGATGGTTTTGTATTCTTTACAAAATTTTGATAATTATAGTTTATAGAACAATTTTCGACAGGTTGAAATTGATGCATATTTGAAACATTACCGTTATTTCTATTAAGAAAAGAACTAGCATAAGGTGGTTCTGGATGTCCAATATTAAAAAAATCTGAAGGCAATGGACGTGAATATGGATCATATTTATAATTACAGCTTTTTGAACTTTTTTCTGTATGAATTCCAGGACTATTTAAACATTTTGGTATAAACTCTTTTTTCATTTTTTATTTATAATATACTTTATAAATGATTTTAATTTATCTCTAACATATAATGTATATATATATATGGATTATAAATTAAATTTTAAAAATAGTATTATTCAAAAATTGGTGCATTAATAAGACATTCAAGAATAAGCGATATTTTTGTATTTAATTTAAAATAAAATTTATATGTTCAAGTTTTAATAAAATTTTATTTAGAATTTTATTTATTGTAAAATAAAAAAATTATACTATTTTAATCAATATTGACAACAATCATTAAAACTAATTTTTATACTCATTTCACTTTATACAGATTCAAATATTAATTACAAATAATGACAAATTGTGCTATTATGATATTCATAGATTGTATGAATATACCACCCTATAATTATTAGATTAAATTGAATTATTTTTCAAAATTAACATTTTTTAATAACATTTTACACTTATTATTTTAAAATATTATATTGTAAATGTGTCATATAAATACTTTTGTAAGTTTTTTAATTTTATAAATTTATTTTTGAATTTATAAAATAAGTTTTAAAAATGAAATTTTTTTTAATTTTAAGAAAAGACATGACTATATTTAAAACATTTTTTTTCTTATTTTTTAAATATTTTTCCTTTTGCTTTTTTAATTAAAATTATACGAAAAAAAATCATATTTCTATGTCATTTATCATAAAAATTATCTTTAAAAATTTTTTTTGTGTAATATTATACCTTAAACTAAGAATTTTTATTTGTTGCATTTGATAATTGAACTCTTTGTATGATATATTGTTTATATTATATGTTAATATGTTTAAATACTTTTTCAATTTAAAATTTTATAGTTTTTCTACATAAAGTTAAACCAATATGAAATTAATTTATGTGGTGTTTTTTGTACTGTGTAATTATTAATGTTATTAAAACATTTTTTTTAATTACTTATGTTGTTATAAAATTTTATTAAATTTAATAAACACTTATTTACATATAGAATTAAGATTAATAAAATCAGTTATTTATTATATAACATAATTTTTAACATATGCTTCTATATTTTATTTATTTTAGGGCTCCTTTATATATATCTCTTCAAAACAATAACGAAAAATAATATAAGTAATTAATATTTCTTAATCAATTAGTTAAATTAGCAGGAATTATAATACTTAACATATATAGGTAGCCACTGAATTATATTATATTTAATAAATTGTACACAAAAGATTATCTTATACCAGAATTTTATTATATCATAATCACATTAAAATATAAAATTACTTTTAAGTATAAAAGTATATACAGTTTATAGTTCATAAAAAATTTAAAGTATAATTATAATTATAAAAAAAAAAATTATAAAAACTTATGATCAATCAAAAATAAAAGTGAGATAGAAATTTTTTTAAAAAAAATCAATTTTAATAAAACAATTAAAGTATATTTTTAAATAAAATAAATGGATAAGTATAATTTTTTTTTATATAAAAAGTGAATAAAATCTAATATCATCTTTATATGACTTGAAAAACTTGAGATATGTTAAAGAATATTACTATAAAAAATTCTTATTTTCATACTTTTTAGTCACGTTTAATAACTTGTAGAATTAAAAAAATTGATGCGCTAAACTTTTGCCAACTTTTAAATTTATATCACTTTTTTAAGCTTTTATAATTTTTAAACCTTCTTGAGATTTAATGTATGGCACACTTTCCCGTTTAATCTAATATCATAATTTTATACATCTCAAAAATGATTCAAAGTAAAAAAAGTATTTTGAAGGTTGAACCATATAAAAACTTAATAGAAGTCAATTGTAGAAATCTGCTTGCATCTATCTCCATTTTGAAGCGAGATATAATCAAAAGCAGAAATTTTTCTAAAATATTTATTGTTCCCGACTTTACCTCTAAAAATGTGACAAAAAGAAAACAACTTTTTTTGGAATTTAAATATGCCACTATAGTCATTCGATAGCCCTTGAAACGGGATGAATTTTGAATATAATCAACACTATCTTAAAATTGAAACTACTCGAGTTATAAAGATTCAAAGGTGAGGGCGAAATTGGGGAATATTTTTTTCTAAATCTCGACTTCCGTGATAATATTGTAAATGTTTAAAATAAACAGACGATTCTAGATCAGTTTTTTACAAGAAATTCATTAAGCTTATCTACAGCTTCATAGGATTTGTAAAAATGAAGATATGATAAGAAATAAAGTTTTAAAAGTTTTTAAAAAAATGCTTGTAACTCTAGTAAAAGAGCTCATACAAGCATGAAACCTGATGCGCTGAGTTTCATTCATAATTTAAGACATACCCTACGTTGAAAAAATTTTTGAATTTTCAACCGTTCTTGAAATACTGTGCTTGGAATTTTTTCGCGCGCAATCCATTGTCATCCTTTTTTTATATCTCAATAGTAGTTAAAAATATAAAAATATTTTAAAGGTAGACCCTATATGAAAACGCATTAGAAGTTGATTGAAAAAACTACTTGTTTATATCTTTATGTTAAAATGAGATACAAACAAAAACGGAAATGTTTCTAAAATATTCATTCTTTCTAACTTTTTAGTATCTCATCAAAAACTTATCATATGATAATGGAACTAGTTTTATTTAATTTATTTTTAAATGTTATTTTAAAATGAATAATTATCGTAGTAGTATTTTTTTATTTTTAAAAATTAGTCAATAACAAAACTAATTCTAGATTTCTAACATGACTTTTATTAATTTTAATGTAGTTTTTAATAATTAAAATATTTTAATAAAAATATTCAGCTTAATGTTAAAGTTGGCTCCGTATTTTATGCATAAAAGAATAAATGTTTTTTTTTTTACAAAAAGAGATTCGAATACTTCTACGTCATACAAATCTAAAAGTGGAAGGAATTGACAGTAAAAAAAAGGACATTGTAATTTTGAAAGATAAGTAATTATTTAATTTCTAAAAAAATATTTAAAACTTATTTTTAACTGGAATCCAAAATTATCATCTAACATACTTAGGTGAAATTACAGTTTTTAAATTGCAATTAAAAGAATATTGAGTAAGTATTTAGTTCGATATACTTAAAATAAACATTTGATTTGAAACTCAATATTTTTTAGATTTGGAAGTGCTATTAAAAATTTATATATTTTTTAAATGTTTTTCTTATTGAAACTTTTATTTTTATTGCGTATTCTAAAATATTTATTAAAGCCAATTTTAATTAAGATAAAAATGCTAAACAGAAATGTACTCAATTTTCTTTTTAAACACTTCTTTTATTTATTGGTAATTTATTTTTTTGTAATCTTTAATGATTAATAAATAACTACAAATTCTTCAAAAAAATTTACTATCATACCAGTCTTTTAGTTTCTATATTGTAAACCATTATAAATTGCGGTAATTTTTTTTAAAAAATTATATAATTTTGAATTATTGTAAAAAACAACGTAAATCATATGACACTTACGATTGTTTTGGATCACTATCATTTAAAAACCATAAAATATTCTGTTTTCAAACAATGTTAATATATTATATTGTATGTAACTTTTATTTCTATATATATTCATTTAAATGTTTTTTAATAGTACATACATATGTTTTATCAAAAAAAAAATGGATGAAATTTGGTAATTCTAAAGTTTCAACAAAAACTTTTTTGATATTTAAATATTAATAAGACGCTAACTACTTTTTCTAATGTAGTTACTTGATGAATCAAATTAGGATATTTTAGGTTATACGTGTGTGTGATGTATCTTAACTGTTATCATATTTTTAAATCCATCATATATTAGTTATGCAAAATAATCAACATTTACTAAATGTTTTTTTGTTACATTATTGTACACAAAATAAGCATAAACAAAATTACCACAAAAAAGAATTTTAAAAAATTTTATTAAGAAATAAAAACATTATAAAAATACAATAGTAAATATAATTAATTTAAAAAAATCTATTAAACCATTTATACATAAAATTCTTAAGATTGTATTACTGAACTTATAAAATTTATTGTAAAATTCATAACTCTCATCGAAAATAAAATATAGAGTAGAAAAAAATAAAAAAAAAAACATAATCTACTTACAAATTTCAATTTAAATCGCGCAAAAAGTTTTAAAAATATATAAACTTATAAATGACATATTCTAATTTGATTTTTAACATACAGATTCTCATTAATATAAAAAAAACTTCATACAAATTAACTTAATTTGTATATTTGGTTAGTATGATGTTTAGACTATAATTTTTAAAAAAGAATTTATATACATATTTGTAAAAAATGAAACAAATTTAAACACACGTTTCCAATACTATTATATAATTTATACATTAAAACTATTTAATGATAAATTTATATCTTACAAAAAAATATCACATGTAAACTATAAAACTTATCTAGACAAAATTGTCAAACACAATATGAAATTTATATTTTGTTAATAATTAGACGTTTGTGCAATTTCTCATGGCTCTTGAAACGATGTATCAGAAGTCCAATCAAACGAAAATTTGTTTTTTGTAATGTCTTAAAATCATTCTGATAAAGAGTACCCTTATCAAAGTATGGCTGTTCCACTAGTTTTTAATTGTCACTTAATTTGTTATGATGACTTTGGTCCTGATGAACTATGTGTTAGTGTTAAATGTGGACATGTAATGCATTCCAAATGTATAAATGAATGGATAAATGTAAGTCTATCATAATAAAAATAAAAATAAATTTTTTTTAGAAACAGAATACTTGTCCTTACTGTTCCATTTCAACAACAATACATGATATTATTCAAATATACTATGACGAAACAGTTAGTGATTTATTTTCTGGGTATTATAAAGGAAAATACGAAAAATTGCAAAAACAAATTGAAGATGAAAAAGTAAAAAAAAGTGAAACATTAGAAAAATATACGTACGAAACAGATGATACAGAAAAAGATTTAAACATTCAAATAATAAAACAGAAAAATAAAAAGCTAACCAATTTACTATATTACAAAATTGCAAATGAATCCAAATTCATAAATCAAGATGGATTAGAGAGTTTGGTTCAAATGGAAATTGCTTCAAAAACTGAACAAATTGATTTTCTTAAATTACAACTTTTACAAGAAAAAGAAAAATCTGATTCTAATATAAAAGAAATTCTATATCAAGTAAAATTTCATGAATTAGAAGATAAAATAAAATATCAAAAAGAAGAGAAGAATAAATGTCTTCAAAAAATGGCTAATCTTCAGTTATTATGTAATAAATTAATTAATGAAAACTATATATTACGTGAAAAATATTTAACAATAGATGCTTGTCAAGAATTAAAAAATAAAATTAAAAGTCAAACTGAAATTATTAATAGTCTTACAAAAGAAAATGAATACTTAAAAAGGCAAAAACAAAACTACAATAAATTAATTCAAAAAATTAATGAAAAAGCAGATCAGAAATATCGTGATTTGTATATTAAATATCAAGATCTTAAAGTAACTTCAGAAGCAATGGAATCTAAATCAGAATTATTTGAAAAAAAAGAAAAAGATTTTTATGGATTTCATAGAAATATAATTCTTCTTGCAAATAAACTAGTACCAATTGATATTAAAACAGATGATTCATTACGATTATTTATGAGAGAAAAAGTTAGTTTAAATTCTGATTTATGGAAAAAAGTTTCAGATACTATTTTCAACATATATAAAATACTTACAAGAGTAATGGAAATGGACATTCTTATGCATGAAAGTGCTGGAAAAGAACATTCACATTCATCAAAAGCATTTAAAAAAAACAATAATTTATTTTAATTTTATATTTTATAGTTTTCCTTTACAGTATATATATTCTATAATTATAAAATTGAGGGGGTTATATAAATATATATAATTTACCGCTCGATTAGAGCATTATCCCAATGTTTTATAAGAACAAATATTTCACAATAGTTTTAACACGAATTCCTGTGCAAATTTGCCTTGTAGAAGTGATTACATTTACATTCTTTAAGATATAAAGACCGTATATATATTAATTGTTTTTTGTGTTTTTGTCTTTTTCATGTACATTGATTCTAGTTATTTTATTTACCTATCCATATCTTTCGTTTTATCTCCACGTTTATACTATTTTTTAAAAAATGGCATTAACTTTTTTATTTACATGTGGTAGATTTGTTTTTACTATTAATTATATTTAGTACTTTTTTTTTTTACATATTGTTTATAAAATAATCTTATTTTAGAATAAAAGAATTAAAAGAATATAAATTATTTTTGTAAAAATGCCACATAGTGTAACATTATTAGGTGGCAGTGAAGATAAACCTTTTGAATCGTACATTGTTAATGTAGATCTTTTTCTCAGCACTAACCATTCATATGTCGACATTGATATGAATAAAATAAGAGAAGAAAATAATGTATGTTTTATATTTAATGGTCATTTATATGTATAAGATATTTTTTAGTTAAATGATATTGATAATAATTGTGACGGAATTGCTTCAGAAGCAATGAGAATTTCAAAATTATTAGAATTAAAATATCAAAAGAAGTCAAGAGTAAAAGGTATTCATTTGAGTAAGGCAGATTTAAAGAAGAAAGATTATGGTTATATCCCAGAAGATGATTTTATTGACGATGAAGAAGATTTTGATGAGTTAATACCATTTCATTTAGATACAGCTTTAGGTGGATGTTATGTTAATGAAGGTCCTTCAGAATTGAAAGCGGTTATTGAAATAGATGCTGAAGAAGCTATGCTAGAAGAAGATGATTCAGATGAGGAAAAGACTGATGATGAATTGACTACTCTAGAAAAACAAAGTATTCCAGAAAAACCTATATCTGAGTCTAGTGCGGATGAAGTACATACTGAAGAGGAAGAAAATCTTAAAAAAAGGAGAGCAACAACACCTCCTTCTGAGATATCAAAGAAATTAAAATATACAAATTCTGAAGTTTCATCAACAGAAAATACTATACAGGCTACAACAAAAGTAACACCTCCAAACCCTAATATGAATCGTCAATTAATGGAAACCTTAAACAGCTTAATACTTTTGGTTAAGGAGAAGTCTGATCCTTCTAGAAAATTCCGTTTAAATGATGAAATTATGAGTTTGTTTGATGAAATTATAAAAACATGTGAAAAGGAGAACTTTAAGAATCGTGATATAAATCGGATGTATCAGTATGTTGCAGATCAGATGAATATTCATCCAGCCAATTTGAAGGAAAAACTTAAAACATTCAGGACGAATGGTACATTAGGGTATCATACTTCATCAAATGGTAGTTTAGAAGCTCACGATGTTCCTAAAGTAGTAAATAATGGTATTCAAGATAAAACAAAAGTAGATCAACAACAAAAAACTGTTTTAATACAGGATGCTCCTTCATCTTCTAATCGTGTAGAAGCTGGAGATATTCTTATTACACATATAAAGAAACTAGTTTCTGATGATATTGAAAAGAAAGTCAGAACAGAGGTAAATGCTTCTATCAAAGCAAGTGATAATAAAAAGGATAATCTTATATGGTCTAGCACATTAACTAATTACATTCAACAATTTTTAAAATTATTTATTGAAAGTATTGCAAGTGAACCTACTATTACTGCGAATATGGTTGTAGATACATTTAAAAAAGCTATTTATGATATACTATATCCATATTTTTCTGAATGTGGGAATACACAACATGATTTTCAATCAAAAATTAAGCCACATATTGAAGCGTATCATTCGGAAATCAATAGTATTGTTAACAAAAAGCAACAAAACGGTGTAGGAAATTCATCAGGGAAACAATCACCAGTAACAAATACATCTAAACATAAAAAAGACCAACCAAAACAAATTACAGAGCAAACATCGACTTCCACAAAATCAAATAAAACTATTATTGATAAGAGTAAACAGGCAGATTTTGAAAAACAAATAAAAACTTTGGTAATATCAGGAAATTTAACTCAATTAGAAGTCGCTGAAACAATGTTAAATGACAGTAGCCTGCAGGAGTATATTTCGAAAGATTCAATTGCTACATTAAGATCTCTTATTCAGGCACGTAAACAAGCGTTAAAACAAAATACTTCTTTTGGTAAGAACAGTTCATCAGTACAACAAAAAAATCACACTATAGCAACAAATTCTAGTTCTTCAACAAATGGTACATCCAAAGGTGTTGCTCGTACATCAAGTAATACAAACAACGCACAAGTTTCAAGTAACAAACAGTCTTCTTTAAATGTAGCACAAAGTGTTATTGCTCAAAGTATGAAACAAGCAGTTAATCAACAATATTTGCAACAACAAAATGTCATTTCATCTCTTGTTACATTTCTTTCGCAGAATCAAAATAGAATTCCTCAAAATATTATGCAACTAAGAAATATTGGCTTATCAGAAGCACAGCTAAGTGCTTTACTAAGTAATCCAAATCAGCAATTTTTTGCTGAGTTAATTAAACAGGCAGCAAGGAATAGGCAATAATGACAATATATTTTTTTAAATGATCTCTTTCTTTGTGTCTTTATTTATTTCTTTTTGTAAATAATTGTATGATAAAAGTAACAAACTAATTAAGAATTGATAAAAGAAAATATTTTGTAAATTGTTATTTTACTTTAAAAAAAAAACGTTTTATGTAAAATTTTATGTTTAGATGACTAAGTAAGGTTTTTATGACAGAAGTTATTTTTTAACTCTACAAATGTTTAGATTTTTAAATGAAAAAAATTGATAAATCATCGGATAAAAAGTTTTTAAAGTTCGATGAATAATTTAATATAAAATATCTTAAAATTTTTTATTATAGATTAGATACTGAAAAAGAAATTACCATAATATGATAAAAATTATAAAAAGATAAATTTACAAAACATTTAGAACAAAAATTTAGAGAATAAGCGTTTATATTAATACTTTCAAGTATCATAAATTTTTTTTTTATTTTTAACATACATATTATTTTGATTCAATATGAAAACATTCATGAAAAACCTTTTTTATAAATAGAAAAATTGAGAAGAGTATTTTGTTATTTATAAAATTACAAAATATCATATTTTATCAATAAAAAAAATGAACATACAAAAGTAAAGTGATAAAAATTTAATTAAAAAATTTTTAAAATATTTAAAATTTATAAACTTAATAACAAATTACTCATTTTTATGTTATTAAGCAAAAATACTGATAATGACTCTTGACAAGAGAATACGTTAACAAAAGATAAACGTAATCCCAATAGATTGTTGTTTTTTTTATTTATCACCAATTGTTATTTTTTTTATCATATCGGAGATATGCAGTATCTGGAGGATTTTTTAGAAAGTAAGGATAAATTTCAACTAGTCTTTAGTCGTTTTAAAAATTATTATAGTGCTAGAATCTGTACCACCAGAGATACGGTACATCACTAATCAAATGCGCCTCAATGATGTTTCTTTAGAAGGTATGTTTAAGCTAAATTTTATAATATTGTTAAATTTTCAGAAAGTGAAGCTTTACATAAAAAAATAGAATCATTTATGGAAGTTAAGGACGTAATGACACCTGAACAAAGAGATGTTGCTATTAATGAAATTCGTAGTATTCAACGTGAACATGCAAACAAAGCTAACATTCGTTGTGATCTTGTTAAAAAATTACGAGTCATTTTTGATTTGTACAAAAATAGATTTGAGGAAGATCTTAGAAATTATAAACTAGAATTGGAAGCTGAGGCTCCTGGTGTTACAGAAACAATTGAAAATAAATACAATGAAGCACAGAGATTGTCACGTGAAAGTGGTAATTTGAGAAGGACTAACGGATATGGAATTGAAAATTTGGTGGTTTATTATCCAGATGGAGAAGAGTCACTTTTATATAACTCTGATTGCGAGGTTTCAAGAAGTTCTATTGGTGGACAAACTCCTAGACATAATAGTCATGGTGATATAGATATACCTCCACAACTTTTTGACAAACTAAGCCAACAAGGGCTTCGGGATAGAAGTTCTACATTTACATCAAAGTTGGAGGATACTGACACAAGTCAAACAAAGGTTTGTATTAACTATTAAAACATTTTATATAACAAGATAATTTTTCAGAGACGTAGAACAATAGCAACATTACCAACAGTGAATACTCCCAATACAAAATGTATGACTGATTTCAGTGAGTTATGAACCGATTGGTAATATTTTTTTAAAAAGATCTCACACCTTGTAAAGTTTTTACTTGTTTCATTTTTTTTAAATTTATTTTTTTTTTAACTTTCATTTTCAATAAATATTTTGTCTTTACAGCAGAAGAATGGTTTAGAGATACCTCAAGAACCATAACTCCAAACTTTTGCATGTCTACAGATACTATTAATACCGATAAGATGTCTTTAGGATCATATAAGGATTCAAATCAAGAATCGTTTGACTACAAAAAAAATAGAAATGGAAGACGATTAATTAATAAAAGTGAGGAAATTATAGGGGACGATGGTTGTATTAGTCAATCTAGAAGAGGACACAGGTACTCTTCTGGAAATACTCCTGATATCGCATCATTAACTAGTACTCTGAATACGTGTAATAATAATATAATTAATAGAGATCAAACACCTGCTTCAATTACATCACTCTCCGATGATGAGGATAATGAAATTGTCGATGAGGAAGATGAAGAAGAGGAGAATGATAATAGAATATGGTGTAAATGTCGTGAAAAGTCTTATGGTTTAATGGTAAAATGTGATAATGATGACTGCGAGTATCGATGGTTTCACGGTGATTGTGTAGGAATTACTCCAAACAACAAACCAGGTATAAATGAAAAATGGCTTTGTCAATTTTGCCAACAACGTATTCGTAGTATCAAATAATTTTCCAAAGACGCTTAAAATCTCTTAAAACAAAAATTCCGGTAAATGATATCAATATGATGGTATATATATAACTTCTTTAATAAATGAATTGTTATTATATAGTAGTTACAATAAAAAAGAAACTTTAAGCCTCTTATCGGTTTCTTTGCCCTTGTTTCCGGGAAACTTTTTTTGGCTGTGAATTACCAAACCATGATGAAAGCATCTCAGACATATCAGGCATATCGACTTTCGGCATTTGCATATTTTCCATCTCTTTCTTCAATTCTGGATCCTTATCGACAATCTTTGGCATAATATACATTAATGCCATTGGTAACACCAACATTATTACCATTGGACTAAATAACACATCTGTAATTTTAAATCCATCATTTTTGGCATTGAAATATATAATTCTCCCTCGAGGAATCATTTGTAATGGGTATGGAACCAAATTAACAGCATTAGGTTGTATAAGAATATTTCTTCTTGCTCTAATTTTTCCTTTTGTTGTTATATCCACACGTACTGGCTCAAAATCGTAATCTTTGTGAATAACTTGAACTAAATAACTTCCTGAAGGAAGATTGTATATATTAAATGTTCCATCACTCCTAATGAATCCAATCTTCTTTCCATAGTCAATATGAATAAGGACTTTTGCCTGCCAACCTTCTTCTGCTATGGCTTCTGGAGGTAATATAACAGTTCCTTTTATAGTAAATTTATCTCCGCTATCTACCAAACCAGTTTCATCAGCAAATATAAAAGATATTAGCAAAAAAAATAGAATAAATTTATACATTTCTATTTTAAAAATAATATAATATATCTAGTATAAATATAATAAAAAAAAAAGAAAAAAAGAAAGATATTTTTTTTCGATTAAACGTATTAAATAAGTAAAAGATAATATTTTCTTCTAAGGTTATATTATAAAATTACAAAATAATATGTAAAAATAATAAATTAAGCATATATGTTAAATCTAACAAAACATATAAAGGCAATTTTTAAAGATAGTATAAGTAATAAAAGGTTCATCGAATGAATAACGTTTGTTTGTAACTTAATTAAAGCGTCTAAGAAAGTCTTCAGCAGATAGTCTTGCTCTTGCATTTAATGCTAATTTCATTTCACTTATTTCCTAAATTATAATAATTTATTGTGTCATATATAAAAAAAAAAATAAAACCAACCTTATCAATTTCTTGCATAAAATGAATTAAAAAATCTATAAGTTTAGATTTATACATATGTTCAATATCAGTTGCAGTAATAAGAAAACTAATATCATAACCTTCAATTGGTTTTCGTCGAAGTACAATAAAATTATCAGCTCTTTGACATAAAACTTTCATAAATTTTTTACATAATATATGTTCAATATTATCAGCTTGTTTTATACCAATACTTAAACGTACTGAATTTATTGAAGGTTCAATAAGAACACGCTCCTGTTTGTTACGTGATATTATTACTGGTGTCATGAGTAATTCTTTACTTGTTTGAACCTCAACCTCAGGTTTGTTGTGTCTTTCAACTACTTGAGATCCAAATTGTTGAATACATAATGAAGCTTCAAGTGTACGTCGAACACATTCCAAATATGGTTGAAGAGTATTAGCCTGTAAAGACATATTAGTAAAAATATTTTACTAAATATTTAAAAAAAAAACATACCATTTATAAGAGAACAAACAAACAAAATTCAATAGAAGAATCTAAAAATAATAATGTTAATACTATAATTTCAAAACTAGTTATTTGAATTTAAAATAATAGTTATAAAGTATTGTAATTATTTATTATTTTGACATAAGAAATACATATAAAAAAATAATAATAAATAATGAATACCAAGAGAGATGATGAACAATCGTTAGTTCTTAACATGTGTGCATTATTATAAGCCATTTTCTTTCAAAGACATTGGTATAGTGATACTTCAAGTACAAACTTATATTATTTTCTTGTATAATTCTTAATTATTATTTATTATGTCTACTAATACAGAAACTTTTAGAAGTAATGAAGATTTTAAGAAATTTCTTGCATCTAGAGCTCCTACTGTAAATGATGCTCCCAAAGAAACATTAAAACAAATACCAAAAGAGGTAGAAAAAAAAACACAACCTTCAAAAAATAAACATAAAAATTTTAAACACAGATCAAAAAAGGAAGAATTTGAAGGGTATGGAGAGCAAAATAGGGTACTTAATGAAATTATGAGAAAATATAAGGATCGTGCTGGAGAACGACGAAAAGAAGAAATGGAAGAAATGTTAAATAAATGCAATCAGAAAAGTATTTTTGATCATGGATCTGGATATTTTGATCCAACAACAAAATTTGTCAATAGTGCTGAAAAAAGAAAACAAGAAATTGAAGAAAGCAAATATCTTGGTGGTGATGTAGAGCATACTCACTTAGTCAAAGGATTAGATTATTCATTATTAAACAAAGTTAGAAGTGAAATGCAAGCAGTAGAAGAGATGAAAGAAGAAGAATTAGAGAATGAATTTTTATCTAAAAAAGAGGATAAAGTTGTTTATGAGATTAAAAGTATATTTGCCAAAAAGATTGAAGCTATTATATTAAAGAAAAATAGTCCTTCAGCTAATAGTAATTTTAGAAAAGGTAGAATGGCTTTTTCATATGACTTAGATGATGAAGATGCTGATATTCCTTTAACAGTTTTAAGAAGTCTTCCTCCGGAAACTGATCTTCGTCCAATGAAAAATAAAATTGATAAATTAGTATATCATAAGTTATCTTCTGTATTATCATATCTAAAAATTGATCCAAAAAAAAGGAAAAAACTACTTGAAAATAAAGATGAAAAAAAAGAGGATTTTGAAAAATTTAAGCATATTGATATATTTGATGGTGAAGATGAATATGAACCTTCTTCTACTAAATTTTCTGAACCAAATAAAATAAAAGTTAAACCAGGAAGTTATTTTGAAAGTGAAAACAAAACTGAGATAAAAAAAAATAAAATTGCTGTAGATGATGTTGATATATTTGCTGATGATGAGGAAAAACCAGAAAAAGTAATTATAACTAAACCATCAATACAGAAAAGATTATTAGAAATTGAGGGTAAAGGTGAAGATGATGCATATGCAGAATATTATCCATTAGCTTGTGGATTTGGAGAAAGTATATTAAGTGATGATGATAGTGATGATGAAGGAAAAACAAAAGGTAAAAAAAAGGCATCTGAAAAAGGTGAGAAGATTGAAGGTAATCGAAAACAACGACGAGAAGCTAAAATTCAAGAAGGAAAAATTAATCAACAATTAAATCAAATTAACAAGTTACTTGAAAAAAGAAAAGCTGACGAAGAAAAGGGGATCTCATATAAAAAACCTAAATTTTAATTTTTTTATTTTGTTATATTTTTTAATAAGAAAATGTGGCGTTTTAATTTTTAGAAATATTAATTTAATAAACAAATTATGTGAATTATATATAGATATAAATTATAAAAAAAAGTTTTTATTTTTTTGTTGGATACACTAATTTTTTAGTTAATTATCTTGTAAAGATTTTCTATTTTTTAATTGGTAATCTATCACTACTATTAGTGTTTCAAACAACGCTTCAAAACAATTTCTTGACAGGAATCGTAGGATCTTCTAATTATTGTATTCATGCGATTCACTTTTCTTCGTCTATTAACACGCAGACCTGACCGTCGACCATTATATCGTAGAATTTTTACTAATAAACGTTTGGATATTGCACATTTAGGTAAGTTGAAAATTTTACTAAAAATAAGAAAAAAAATTTTTTCTGATATTTAGTTACTTTACGTTTATTATTTGGTACAGTACTTCTTATTTCATCCTTCTCTGCGGTTAACATCTTTGTTTATTACAAATATATAAAACCCATTCAACGTGAAAAAGCAGAACAAATTGAAAAAGAATTATTAGAAGCTGATCTTGCTGGATTTAAAGTTAAGTAAATCTTATTTTAAAACTATAGGGAAAATGGATAGTGTTAGAAAATTTTTAAATCTTGTTGGTTCAAATTATGCTTCCTTGTTTTTATTTGGAGCTTCTTCTGGTGCAGCATTTGAATTATTTAAAATAAAATTTACCTTTATGGGTTTTAATTATTACACTTCTTTTACTAGACTACAAGTACCAAAAGAATTAAATGCTTTTGAAGCACAGTTAAAAGAAAAAGATGATATATTAATGAAGAAGTATGAACCAGATTTTCTTAAGAATGATTCTGAGAAAAATTAGCTAACCTTACACTGATTTTATGCATATTTTATTCTCTATGGTTTTTGGTATTTTTTAGGTGTTTAATAATTTTATTTGTTTATATATCCCTAAATAAAATATTAGATTTTATTTATAAATAAATTTTATATCAATTTATATATTTAAGTTAAACTAGATAGATAAAATATTAAAAAAAGAAATTAAAATTACCAATCTTTATTATTTAAGATTGATAATGTATTATTATCAAGATCAAACATCTTGGTGGCATTATGATATAACAAATGTCTTCTTTCTTGATGAGTAAAATCTTGATACTCCTCTACAACACGGCCTACTTCCAATTCCCCAAGAGGGAAAGGATAATCCGTACCTAAACATATTTTATCTTTTCCAACAATTGTTTGTAAAAGATAAAGTGCATTGGGATCATGAACTAATGAATCTGTATAAAATTTTCCATGAAATTCTTTAGGGTTTATGTTGGTATCTGTTGCACAAATGTCGGGACGAACTTTGAAACCATGAGATACTCTAGCAGCAATCTGTGGATATGCACCACCACCATGAGCAAAACAAAATTTAAGTTTTGGAAATTTATTCAAAATTCCTCCCATTAGAATACAACAAATGGCTTGAGCAGTTTCAGAAGGCATACCTAAAAATAATATTTAAAAATTTGTTTTCAATTTTAAATTAGTATTAATTATTACTAAACGTATCATTTAGAAAAAAAAAAATCTTTATCTACAATTTATACTAACTAATAATATATTCTAATTCAAAAGTTTAATTTTTTTTTTACAAATTTATTTAAAATTTTATAATTATTTTTTATATACATATATATATATTTTTTTATTAAATAAGCTATGTTTTACTAGAGGCTATACATATCTACAATCTTTTAAATTATACGATAAAAACATGCAACCATTTTTTTTTAATTTAACTATATCATTTGTCTGTGGAAATTATAAATAATTTAACTTACCAACTAACCATGGTAGCCAATATTTTGACATTCTTCCATCCCAATTATGCATATCCCACGGATGTACAAATAAAGTTATTCCAAGAGATTCAGCTTCCTAAAATTTAAAAAATTTTTATTCGTTTATTTGTAAAAGAAAGTTTTTTTATTTATCTTTTTAACTATTACTTTAAAATTGTTATATTTTAGAAAAAAGAAAGTTTTTTTTTTTTAAATAAACATTTTTTTTAAGTTCATTTTTTTTATATAATATTTTTTTTTACTAATAAAAAAAGACCTTTAAAATGAGAAGATTATAAATATGAAATATTATTGTAAAAATAAATATGACCTCCCATCTATATCTTATGTTTATCGTTTGGTAAAATAAAAACATTACTATCATTAAATTTCTTTATAGTAAATTCCCTAAAGTATTTCTAGTGACAATATCCTTTTCCCTTTTTCTAAGAATAAACAGTGGTATAATTTATTGGATGATAAATTTAACAATTTTTTTTATAAAGAATTAATATTATATAAAAAAAATTTATTTTTTTAATTTTATAAAAAAAAATGAATAATTTTATATATTTAAATAACAAATATCTATTATAAATAATATTAATTAAATATTTTATATTTATATAAATTTAAAACTTGCCTTGTATAATGGTTCAAAATGTGGAGAATCTAAATTTTTATCTCCAACATGACTTCCAATTTCAATGGCACGCATACCAAGTTCAGAATGGCATCTTCTTAATTCCTAAAAATAAAAATTAATTATTATTATCATTTTTTAATATACCTTTAAAATTTTAACATTATTTTATGTTTGATATTTTATATATACAAATATTATTAACTATTTTAAAAAAAAATATATTAAAATGTTTTAATTTTCTATTAAGCTTTTACACCTAAAAATACTATTTTTTTCTTATAAATATATAACATAATATAATATTTTTCTATTTATATATTTACATTTTTTATTATATTTCCATGGTAAAATAGAAATTTTAAGGTACTTTTTTTATATAAAAAAATGTTTTAAAAGTAATTGGTGTATTACTTTTTTTTTGAATCATGTTAATTAATTTTTAATATTTTTATACCAAAATTATAAAAATAAATTATATTATTAACTTACTATCCTATTAAATATGAAAAAAAATTTTTTTTTTAATATTATAAATATTATTTATATGTGAATATAATTTGTAAGAACATAATGAAGGAATACGACGCCAGCACTTCAACAGTAAAATAGGAAAAAATCCTTTTTATATTGTATATTATAGGAAAAGAACCTTTTGAAAATAACAATCCAACATATTAAATATATATATACTCATTTATGAGAATATTTTCTTCTCCCCTCTTTTATATAACTAATAAAGCTAATCATTATAATAGAACTACAAATTTTAAAAATAAGCTTGTTAACAAAATTTTCTTATTATTTTTCTCATTTAAGTTTTCTAAATTAAACTTGCTCCCTTTTTACTTTTATTTTTGAATCACATCTTTAAAAATATTTAAGAATTTAAATAACAGTACAGTTTATGTATTTATTAAATTACATATCTACCAATAAATTGTGATGTTAAATAATTTTGTTATTTGATTGTCTATGTATATTTATTTATTTTTACACATATTTTTAGTAAAAAAGAATAATAAAATCTACAAGCATTGTGAAAAATTAAGTTTAAAGCTTTGACTCCCATTATCGGATATTTATATCTTTGCGCATCTTATTATAAATAGAAGAAACTAGAAGTTGAAGGAGTTACGACCGTGTACATTATTACAAGAAACAATTTTTCGAAAAAGGAAGAATTTATATAATAGGAAGGATAACGTTAACAACTACAACACCAATAACTTTTTAAAGTATTATCAAAATAAAAAGGGTGGGAATAAAAAAAAAAGAAGAAGATTTAAGATAGAAAGAAGGGCAAAAAGACATTGGATTAAGTTGTATCTTCACACATCTATATATTATATATATATATATATAATAAATATATATATATAAATAATATATATTATATATATAATATAATACATATAAAGTCTCAAAAGTCATATGGTTATATGCATAGTTTAAAATCTTTTTTTTTTAATGGTAATCCACAAAAAAAAAGAAGAAAATCTATGATTGTATCAATTTTCATTAATTAGAAATATGCCTAGGTTATTTAAAATAAAATATATTTCAATATTCTTACTGCTGACAACAATAATATCCATATTTACACCATCATTGTCACGGTAATTTTTATTTAGATATTGTAATTATATAACAATTAATTTTTATTATTTTTTTTTTAATATAATAATTTTTTAGATGTGCTTTTTTAAAAAGAAATTCAAGACATTTAAGAAGATTATCCAGATTATATGATTGGGAAATAACTGAAAATGGAGATTTTAGACCTATGATGTCAAAAAAAAAAATTGAAAGATCAATATCATTAAAAGAAAAAGAATGTGCAAATGATTCATATATATTAGAAACTATATTAAATGGTTATAATAGGCATAAAATACCTGGAGGTAGTGTTGATGTAGCTGTAGAAGTTTGGACACAAGAAATAACAGCAGTTTCTGATTCAACACAAGATTTTCAATTAGATTTATATATAAGTGAAACATGGTTAGATCCTTCACTTAATTTTGAATGGATGGGACCATGTAAACAAAATTTATCACTTAATTCTGTTGTATTAGAAAAATTATGGACACCTAATTCTTGTTTTATTAATTCTAAAACTGCTGAAATTCATAAATCACCATTTCCTAATATATTTTTACTTATTTATTCAAATGGGACAGGTAATTAATAATTATTGCAGAACTTTTATTAACTTTTTTTTTAAAAATTATAGTTTGGACTAATTATAGATTAAAACTTCAAGGCAAGTTTATAAAAAGGTATATTTTATATAATTTAAAATTTAGGTCCATGTATAATGAATTTACAACGTTTTCCATTTGATTCAATAAAATGTTTTTTGACCTTTGAAAGTTTTAATTATAATATTCAAGAAGTTAGCATGAATTGGACACCAAATGGTGTTTCTAATATGAAAGATAAAATGGAGTTAGCTGATTACGAGTTAGATCATATGAATAGTATTCGAAAAACAGAAGTAAGTTAATATATTTTATTATAATAATATATATATTATTATAGGCATATCCTGCTGGATTGTGGTAAGTTAAAAAAAAAAAATTATTATGTTTGAATAACAAATTATAAACTAACAAAATCATTTCATTAATTATTTTATAGGCATGAATTAACAATGGAATATCATTTTAACAGAAGAGCCGGATGGTATATACTTCAAGCATACTTACCAACATATCTTACAATCTGCATTTGTAAGTTTGGTTTTTTAATTTACATTTATAATAAATATATATATATATATATATATATATATATATACTTTTAGCATGGATATCATTTGCACTTGGAACAAAAGCAATTCCAGCTAGAACAATGTTAGGCGTTAATTCTCTTCTGGCAATGACATTTCAATTTGGTAATATTATTAGAAATTTACCTAGAGTTAGTTATGTTAAAGCTATTGATGTTTGGATGTTAAGTTGTATGACATTTGTATTTTGTTCATTATTAGAACTTGCATGGGTTGGTTATTTAAGTAAAGATGAAACAATAGATCCTCCTTTTGAGGAAACACATAATATTAATCAAGAAAATTCGGGAGATAATAATATTATACAAAGAAATTATAAACAGGTAGTAGAAAATAATTATAATGTTGATAAAAATAAAATACATCCAAAACGTAATGAAAATATTGAAACTAATAAACATTATAATTTGCCTCAATATTTACAACTTGATGGTATAGGAGAATCAATAAATAGGTAATTAATTTAATTAAATATAAAAAGAATATTTTATATTTTATAGTTGTTTTAGAAGAAATTATACAGGAAGTAATGAAGAAAAAAGTGCCCTACTTAATTTAGCTCGTGATAATGATTATGGTTATATTCCACCTGGATATGGTCTTCATAAATCTTATCCAAATTTAAGTTTAACATCATGTACATGTAAAGATACATTATTACCAAATGTTCATGAAGCAAGATCATCTGGTGTTTATGGTATGTTTCATAGTGATTCATATCATATTCCAAATTGTCCTTTGTATCAAAAACCATATAATAATAAAATTTCTCCTGGTGGACAGATACAATCATTTACCAATGAAATGTATTATGGTGATGAACAAATTAATTATAATAAATCATCTATTACTAATAAACATACTCAGATGACAGATTCAAAAAAAGTATCATTAGCATGGAGAAAATATAAAAGAGAAAAAATGGCTCAAAATATTGATAAACTATCAGCATTATTATTTCCTAGTTTATTTAGTATTTTTAATATTGCCTATTGGTATCATTATTTGAGTGGTTAACAAAGTTATTTGTTTAATTTTTTTTTATAATAAATTTATTAAAATCCAACTTACTTTTATTGACAATTCAATATTTTGTAATGGTAAAGTTCCCATTGGAACAAGTCTATCAGGATATTTTTGACATTGATTATATATGTCATCATTAACAAAACGTGATGTAATTTCAGCATCTTCAGGTTTAGCCCAATAATTAAACATAACTGGAACTGTTGAGATGCATTGAACATTAACTTTAGCATTATCCATATCTTTAATTCTAGCTTCAGTGTCAAAACAATTTTTTTGTACTGTTCTAAATAATTGACCATTTTTAATCATATCTCTTGATCCATCTGAATAATTATCATTTGTTTTTAATGTTATAAAACCACCATAACCAAATTGCTAAAAATATTTTTTTTAGATATATTTTTATCAAAAAAAAAATAAAAAACAAACTTTTTCAAAATCTGGTATATCTTTAGGTAAAACATGAGCATGAATATCAAATTTAGGATAATTAGAAGTTGATTTAAACATAATTCTTTAGAAAATAATAAAAGTAAGATAGGGTAGTGATTCTTATATATAAAATAGGAACGCTTATTATTGATTTATTATGATGCAATCAAAGTATAACCTTCTGATAAATATCATTTCTGAAGGACAATTTAAGTTGTTACTTTTATTAATAATATATTATTTTCAAGGTTAATTTTTATTAACATAGCTATAAAAAAATTAATATTCAAATTTTTAATAATTTTAATAAAAAAAATAATGATAAATAAATATTTCCAAAATGCATATATATTTTATCCTTATTGGATTATCATTTTTTAATTTATCATCAGAAGAGAATGTGGATAATAATATTGATGATGAACTTGAGTTACTTGTTGTTGATCAATCATTAGAAAAAATTGAAGAAATAGAAATTATAATGGGTAATGTTACAATATTTTCATTTGTTTGTGTTTTGATTTCAACTATTGTAATGTCAATTGTCATATTCAACAACATTAATTTTGATTTTATATTTTTATTTAAAAAATTATATAAAAAGACTGAACGAGAAGAAGATGATGATCTTAATCCAATTGACTTCTAATAAAGAATTAATATAAAATTTAATTAAAAATAATGTCTAAATATATATGTATTATTGTTAAAGATTGTATTAAAGTTCTTATTGAAAACAACTTATTTATAAAAAGTTATATGTATCAAACTTTCTTAAATTTTTTTTTCAAAATGCTTGAATTTTTCTTTGATTAATATTTAAAATTATTATGACATTAATTTCATCTACTTATTTTGGCATAAAAAAATTAATCACAATGAATAATATAATATAAACTACTTATTTTTTACTAAATTTTGTAATTTAACAAACTTTTAACTTTTTTAATAATTTTAATGCTTATAAAATTATTCTTATAATAAAGAATCTATAATTATCAAACAAAAGGTATGTGTAAACTAATACAAAAATTAAGTACTTTTAAGTTTTAATAAAAACATTTTTACTTATCCTACTTTTCTTATGTCTGAACCACAAGAAACTAACGACTTTTCTATCTTCAGATTACTTCAACGAGATAGATGTTAAGCATACTCTTAGTTATTATTTCGTTGTTACTCCATCAATAGTCTTCTATATTTTTTTTTATAAAAAAATGCCATGCTCAAACAAACTGCTAATGAGTTCTTTTTTGTTTAATAAAAGACTTCTAAAATAAATAAAAAATTTTTTGATCAAATATATCTTTTTAAATTGCATTTTTTAGTATATTAAAATAATAACATACAAATATAAAATTTTAATAAATGAATAATAAATTTTATTTTGTACCTAGATTCTAAAGTTATAATTTCATTATATTGATATATAATACACTATAATATATTTTTAATCTTTATATAAATATAAATCATAATCTTGAACATAAAATGTGTGATAAAAATAATTTATTGAACTATAATTTACAATATTACAATAATTAGTTTTTATATTTTACGAAGATTAATTTATTTATATTTCTAAATCTAAAAGTAATAAAAAAAAAGAATTTCTTTGTTTTAAAAATTACTTTCTCTTGACAGTTAGAAAAATCATAGATAAAAATCAAAATTTATTTACATATTTTTATCAAAAAAATGTCTTGAACAAAACTGAATAGTATCAAAAATTAGTTACACTAGTAAAAATTTCTCAGTTGTTTATACATATTTCTGTTAATTTTCCAATTACACATTATCAATATTTAAAAATGATAAAAAAAACCATCATTTCTATATTATAAAATTATTGTAGAAAATGGTATATATTGAATATATACAATGTGTAATAATTTTTTATACTGAGTTCAAATAAAAAAATCAATAAAAAAAATGATAAATGTTATTCAAGTAATCTTTACATACGTTAATATTCCAATCAAAATCTTGTTTATCTACTTATGGTGATAATCTTTTCATATCCCATTGGTTATTGTCAATGAGTGTAAATTGAAGTCTATCGTGAAGTCTATTAGATTGTCCTTGCCAAAACTCAAATAAATCAGGAATTAATTTGTATCCAATCCATGTTAATGGTCTTGTTATAGATTCTTCTCCTTCTTTTTCAGCCAAAGCTTCAAGTTCTGATTTTTTATCCTCTAGTACTTGTCTACTTTCGATAATCTTACCTTGATCACTTGCTTTTGAACCAATTCTTGAAGCTAATGGTCTGCTATACCAATATTTATCAGCATCTGTAGCATCTAATTCTATAATTTTTCCTTCTATTCTAATTTGCCTTGAAATTTGAGGCCAATAAAGAAGCATAGAAGCATATGGATTACATGAAATTTCTTGTCCTTTTCTACTTATTTTATTAGAATAAAATGTAAAACCTTCAGAATCATATGATTTTAATAAAACCATACGTGAAGATGGTTTATTATTAGCACATGTTGACAATGAAACAGCATTAATCTCTTCAAAAGATAAATTTGCCAAAGAAGCAACATGCTTAAACCAACAATCAAATAATGAAAATGGATTTCTTGTTGGTAAATTCATTTCAAGTAAATATGGTTCATCAGGATTTATATATTTTATTCTTAAATCTGTAAAAATAATACAAATAAAAAACAAAACTAACCTTGTAAATTTAATGGTTTATCATCCATAATAAGATTTCTTATAATTGTGTAACTACAAGATGGTTTACGAAAATATTTCATTTGATAAGAATAAAAACATATTTTCCATATAGGACTACCTAAAATAATATTTATACTTTGTTAAGAGTCGCAAATATGAATGATTAATGAGCTGTATATGTAAGATACGTTAGAAAACAAATTGTACTAAAAAAAAAATTAAAAAAACTTTCATAAATTTTTAAAATCTTATGTTTTGTAGGGTAATAAAAGAGAATCACTAATGAACATTTAAATAATAAACGACAAAAAAAAGAAACAAAAAATAATGAAAAATTTCAGTGAAGAGAAAGTTATAAAAATTATTAAAGTTACGACACGAATGAGAACAACTGAAAAGAATATAAATCAACAATCAAAGAACCAAATGATAGGTAAAGTTTTCAATCAGGAAAAAAATATTTTTGTGCATGTTAGACAAATTTAGTAAAAAATATACCGTCATTTTTCTAGTAGAGTAGAAAGGTTAGAAAATAAATCCATTGATATTCTTTTAAAATATAGTTTTGAAACTACTTAAAAAAAATTATAAATAATACAATGTTAACATTTTTTTTCTCATTGTATATTAAAATATTTATATAAGACTATAAAAATTTAAAATCTAACAATTGAAGTTTCAATGTTTTAAATACTTTATGAGTTCAAATTTTAACTACCAAGCAATCTTTGAATATGTTTTATTAAATAATTTTATCATTTATTTTAAGTGAAAACATTTAGTCACATTTTAAAAAAACATTTTTTTTTAATTCAAATTATAGAGCATAGTAAGTTTAAAACTTTTTGTTAATTTTATTAATTGATGGAGAAGAATATTTGGCAAATATTTAAAAGTCACGTTCTGTTAAAAGTTTTTTTTTCTTAACAGAATGATTTCAAAAAGATAAATGATAAAAGAAAAAGTTATCAACTTTTTAAAAAAAATTAAGAAATTAACTACTAGAATTCACAGAAAAATAAAGAAGAATTTTAATTACAAAATGCTTAAGATTCAAAGATGTATCTTAACTTTTTAATTTTTTACAATCATTCAAAATTGAATTTAAAGAATTATGCACAATAAAATTATAATAAGCTTTAAAAAAAAAGAAAATATTTTTAAATAATTTAATTTAATAAATCATAAATTAAATCTACATTGAATATTTTTATTATTACAATTTTTCAATAAAGTTTTACCTTTAAATAGAAATAAAGGGTATAAAGTTAAAAGAATCACATTAAGCAGCTTCGGAGAAAAGAAAATCTTATACAATATTACTAAAACAAATATTTTATAACTTTAATTTTTCTTTATATATATATATTTATTTTGAAGTATAAAATGATGTCTCATGTTGATTATATATATAAATGCAAGTAAATTCATTTTATATTCAAGACTTGAGACTATTCCTTATGTTATTAAATATTATAAAACATTTTATCAAAGTAAATATTAAAACTATAACGTTATTCATTTCATAAAATCTATCATTCATATCTTCAATATTTTATTATTTAATAGAAAAATAAAAAATATTTATAATATTTTTCTGATACGAAAAGTTTACAAGTTATTTACATTAGTATTATAATTTGTATATAATATAAATAAATTAATTATTTTAAAATGTTACAATTTTTAAAATTAATTAGATGATTTTATTGACATTAGTTTCTTAATAATTATATAAATAAAGAGCCATTCAAAAAGTAGTAAAATTAATATTAAAAAATATTTTAAAGTATTAATTTATTTCCAAATGAAGGTCGAGTTTATATATAACTACTAAAAATTGTAAAAATTTGTTCAAGATTTCTTTTTATTATATAGTTTATCTTTTGATTAGTCGATAAGTTATTGTAAAGCAATGAAATATTTATACTCATTATGTATTAGTATAATTATTGAAACATTTTAAAACTATTTTGCTATAGGGCTAATAATTGTAGAAAACCAGTAGCAATTTAAAGAAAGATACTCTTTTGATATACACATTTACTTAGCAACAGATCTTGGCATTTGATCTTTCTATCAATAATATAGTGACTTCCTAAATACCCTAAAATGAAGCCCGCGAATTTATTTAAAGATGCCTCTTAAAGATAGAAGTTTTTTGTCTCCTCCTATAATTTGTGATTATTAAAACATTTATTAAAACAATTGTTAGACAATCTTTTTTCATTAATATAATGTGCCATTACAGGTCCAGTGTTTAATGACATTTTATCATACTATTACCCTTTCTCTTCGGTCAACAGAAGGTATTATTTTTAATAATAAAAGTTGCTTTACTTTAACATAAATATATATTACTTTTTCATAAGAAAAGATAACAAACCGTAATTTATAAAACTATCACAATTTAATATATACTTTCTTCCTTTTTTTTTTTACTATCTATAACAATCAGTAACAACTTTAAAATAATATTTCAATTATAGATTTTTTAAAAAAAAATATGAAGGATAGACTGTCAAGTCTATCTTCATCTATTTTTTTAATAAAAATATTCATATTTTATTTATTAATATGTATATTTACACCTATATATTCAAATAATGTAGAATATGAACCATATGATGATAGATATCAAGAATTTAATATAGGATCAGAAGAAAAAAATGAAAAAGGATTATTTCCAACAATTTTTAATTTGGCTACTAATGCAAAAATAACAGCTAATGCAACTTGTGGTCAACGTGGACCAGAACAATTTTGTAAATTGGTTGAACATATTATTGGCCGATCACCACAATGTGATTACTGTGATGCTAATAATAAATATAAAAGACATCCTATTGAAAATGCTATTGATGGAACATCAGCATGGTGGCAATCACCATCACTTGATAATGGTTTAGAATATGAAAAAGTAGATATTGTAATTGATTTAAGACAAGAATATAAAATTGCATATATTATTGTAAAAGCTGGAAATGCTCCAAGACCTGCAACATGGGTTTTAGAAAAATCATTAGATGGTATTAATTATACACCATGGCAATATTATGCTATTTCTGATTCTGAATGTATGAGACAATTTGGTGTTCCTGCTACTGTTGGTGTACCAAAATTTAAAAATGATGATGAAGTTATTTGTACTTCATTGTACTCTAAACGTGAACCTTTAGAACATGGTGAAATTCATACTTCACTTGTAAATAATAGACCAGGTGTTGATCAACCAAGTAAAGCATTATTAGAATTTACCAGAGCAAGATTTGTTAGAATTAGACTTCTAAAACTTCAAACATTAAATGCTGATTTAATGATTATTAATAGACAACAAGGAAAACTTGATGCTTCTGTAACTAGAAGATATTTTTATTCTATTAAAGATATTTCAATTGGAGGGCAATGTATATGTTATGGACATGCTGATAGTTGTCCATCTGATCCAGAAACAGGACAATTTAAATGCCACTGTCAACATAATACTTATGGTGATAGTTGTTCAAAATGTTTACCACTTTACAATCAATTTCCATGGAAATCAGGAACAAATTTTGAACATAATATATGTCAACCATGTCAATGTTTTAATCATGCTGATCGTTGTGAATATGATGAACAAGTTCATAAATTACAATTATCCATGACTCCAGATGGAATTTTTGAAGGTGGTGGTAAATGTATTGACTGTAAACATAATACTGCTGGTATAAATTGTGAAATATGTAAAGATGGATATTTTAGACCAAGTGGAATGTCTCATTATCGTGAAGATGCCTGTCGTCCATGTGAATGTAATCCAGAAGGATCAGAAAATATGAATTGTATTAGAGATGATTCAGAAGCACATGATGGAAAAAATCCTGGTGATTGTCATTGTAAAGTAGGTTTTGGTGGAAGACAATGTGATAGATGTGCACCAGGATATAGAAATTATCCTACATGTGAACCATGTCCATGTAATCAAGCTGGTTCATTAAATTTTGATTTATGTCAAGAAGATAAATGTATATGTAAATCTAATGTTGAGGGTATTTATTGTAGTAAATGTAAGAAAGGAACAATTAATTTAGACATTAATAATAATGAAGGATGTCAAAAATGTTTTTGTTTTGGTCTTAGTAATACATGTTTTGAAAAAAAATGGAAATTAGATTCTATTAGAGCTACTTCTGGATTTAATCTTACTGATTGGCAAAATGTTAAAAATATTCCTACAAAAAATGATCAAGAAAGTGATATTCTTATGTATACAACAAGTGATTATAAAAATGAACAACCATTACAATATTGGAGAACACCAAAACAATTTTCAGGAAATCTTCTTAATTCGTATGGTGGAAATCTTAAATATTTTGTTTATTTTGTTCCATCACAACAAACACAAGTATCACATATTGCAGATGTTATTATTGAAGGTAATGGTATTCAACTTGAATATCATAGTCGTCAAGAATTCTTTCCACGTGAAAATAATTCTGTTGTTATTCCAATGAAAGAATCTTCTGGTTGGTATAATAGTCAAAGTAGAAGTCCTGTTGAAAAAATTGATATGATGCGTGTATTAAGTGATGTAAAATATTTACTTATTCGTGCTGTTTATAGAAATGGACAAATTCAATCAACAATTTATGGATTATCATTAGATATTGGTAAAGAAATTGATGAACTTGATGAAGAAGAAAATATTTTATCAAGTACAACAAATAATAGTATACCATTAAATATTGAAACATTATATTCTATTAAACCAAAAGATATTAAAAATTATATGAAATCTGTAGAAGTATGTGAATGTCCTGAAAATTTTGAAGGAAATTCTTGTGAAAGATGTAAAAAAGGATATAGACGTGTTAATAATCAACTATATGGTGGAAAATGTGAAAAATGTGAATGTAATGGTCATTCAGATGAATGTGATCCATTTACTGGAGCTTGTATTAATTGTAAACATAATACAACTGGTGATAGATGTGAACAATGTATAGAAGGACATGTTGGTAATCCAAGTTTAGGAGGAATTATTGGAGGATGTTCTCCATGTGCTTGTCCATCATTAGATAATAATCATTCCAAAAATTGTGTTCTTCTTCAATTAGGTATTCATGGAATATTAGCTAGTAGTCATGAAGATAATTATATTTGTACATCTTGTGATCCAGGATATGATGGAAATAAATGTGAATTTTGTGCAGATGGTTATTTTGGTGATCCATTATCTATAAATGGATCATGTACACCATGTGAATGTAATAATAATATTGATCCTTTAGATATTGGTAATTGTGATTCAAAAACAGGAAAATGTTTAAAATGTATTTATAATACTGATGGTGATCATTGTGAAAAATGCATTGATTTTCATTGGGGTGATGCAGATAAACAAACTTGTAAACCATGTGGATGTCATACTGTTGGATCTAAATCATTAGCATGTAATAATATGACAGGAATTTGTGATTGTAAAGAAAATTATATTGGTGATCAATGTAATAAATGTATTCCTGGACATGGTGATACTGAAAATGGTTGTCCATTATGTAATTGTAATGAACTTGGTTCTGAAGGTACAGAATGTGATGAAATTTCTGGACAATGTTCTTGTAAAGTAGGAGTATTTGGAAAAAATTGTGATCGTTGTCTTACAAATTATTTTAATTTTACAATTGAAGGTTGCCAATATTGTCATTGTAATCCATTTGGTTCAGTTGATGGAGGAAATTGTGATTCTGTAACTGGAGAATGTGAATGTAAAGAAAATGTTGAAGGCATAATGTGTGAAAAATGTAAACCAGGATTTTATAATATAACAAGTGGTTCTGGTTGTCAGGAATGTCAATGTGATAAAATTGGTTCAGAATCATTAATATGTGATGAATTTACAGGTATTTGTAAATGTAAACCAGGAGTTACAGGAGAAAAATGTGATAAATGTGAACCAAATTATTATGGACTTGATGAGAATGGATGTAAAAAATGTAAAGTATGTAAAGCAGAAGGACAGGTATGTGATGCAATTACTGGTGAATGTATTTGTCCACCAAATACAGTAGGTGAAATGTGTGAAGAATGTACTGAAAATGCTTGGGATTATCATCCATTGAAAGGATGTAAATTATGTAATTGTGATACTATTGGTTCAGTTGGTGGTAAATGTAATTCATTAAATGGACAATGTGTATGTAAAAGTGGTTATGTTGGACCAAATTGTAATTTATGTAGTAATGGTTATTTCAATTTTCCTAATTGTGAACCATGTAATTGTAATACAAATGGTACACTTCCATCTCAATGTAATGGTGATTTATGTCTTTGTGATAATGATGGACAATGTCCATGTAAAAGTAATGTTATGGGATTAAAATGTGATGAATGTAAAGAAAATTCATTTTCACTTTCTGGCCAAAATATTAAAGGATGTACAGAATGTTTCTGCTTTGGTAGGAGTGATAAATGTCAACAAAGTAATTTATATTGGCAACAGATATATGGACCAGATAGAGAGGTAACCTTTGCTGCTCCATTTATTGCTTTTACTAAAAAACACAATATCCGCCTTCTTAAAGAAGAACCTGCTAAATATTTTAGCTATCCAACAGATAGTACACCACTTTATTGGCCACTTCCAAAAATTTTCCTTGGAGATAAAATAACATCATATAATGGATATATAAGATTTAAAGTATATAATAATGATCATAGAAATGGAAATTTACCAATTAAACCAGAACCAATATATTTTAAATATTTTCCACAAATAATTATTATTGGAAATGATCGTTTAATACTTGAACATATTCCAAATGAAATTTCAAATGATGGAAAATATAAAATTCATCTTCATGAATCACAATGGAGATCTAAATCTACACCACAAATTAAAGTAACTAGAGAACAATTAATGACTGCTTTACAAAATATTCAAGCTATTTATATTCGTGCAACATATAATTATCTTGTTCCTGGTGATCAAGCTGGAATGAAAGAAATATCATTAGATATTGGAATTAAAGAAGAAGAACTTGGAGATGGACAATTATCAATTAAAGCTATTGGTGTTGAAGAATGTTTAAATTGTCAATCTGGTTATGGTAATACAAGTTGCCAAAATCCATCACCAGGTTATTATAGAAGAAAAAATATAGATTATTTAAATAGTCCAAATGATATTGATTTAATAGGTTATTCAGTTCCATGTGCATGTAATGGACATTCTGTTAAATGTAATCCAGAAACTGGTCGTTGTATGGAATGTCAAGATAATACTATAGGTGATTTTTGTGAATATTGTAAACCAGGATTTTATGGTAATGCAACTAATGGATATTCAGATAGTTGTATAAAATGTGAATGTCCATCAATTGAAAAAAGTTTTTCTGATACATGTATACCTATAACATATGGTAGAGGATTTATGTGTGATAATTGTAAAAAAGGATATACTGGAATGTATTGTGAAAAATGTAGTGATGGATATTATGGTGATCCATCAATTGAAGATGGTAAATGTGAAGCATGTAATTGTAATCCTCATGGATCAGTACAATTTACATGTGATAAACAAACTGGACAATGTGAATGTCGTGATGGTGTTACTGGCAGAAGTTGTGATCTTTGTGAAGAAAGACATGCTTTTATTGAAGGTATCTGTACAACCTGTGACAAAGGATGTACCAAAGAATTAATGTATATGGTTGATAAATTAGAAGAAGAATTAGCAATGAGTAATTTTAGTAATTTAAAACCAGTTCCATGGAAAAGATTATCTAGAATAGAAAATACAACTAAAGATATTAATACATTTATACATAATATAAAAATTGATAATGTAACAATTGATAAAATTGACCCAATATCATATATTAAAGATGCAAAAGTTATACTTGATGAATCAAATTTTATTATGGATAGACAAAATAAAACTCATGGACAATTATTACAATATATTAAAGATTCTGAAATAATATATGATGAAGGAAGAAAACAAAGAAGATTAATTTATGATGTTACTGGACAACTTCGTCAATTTACTTTATCTGGTGGTGCTAAACTTCCAATAGTTGAAATTGATTATCTTATAACAGAAAGTAAAGAATTTTTAGAAGGTACTAAAAAAAGAGGTGAATATATTGATAAAAGATTTCATTCTGGTATGAGTGCTTATAATAAAAGTAAAGATTTACTTGATCAAGTATTTAAAAAAAAATTAAATGAAAGTATATTTAGAGATATTAAAAATCAACTTGATGATTTTATTGATATATTAGAAGGATATCAAGATACTCTTTGGGATAATGCTAGAATTAATACTAAAGATGCAACTAATAGAAATAATGCATTACTTGAAAAAGTTGAAAATCTTAAAAAGATAGTTTCAGAAATTGAAGAAGTTGAAAGTGATGTTAAAAATCAATTAAAAGAAAGTGAAAATAATGTTAATAAAGCTAAACAGGAAAAATTACTAGAAATGTTTGATCATTATAATGAAATTAAAGATTCACTTAAAGATGGACTTAGTGAAAAAATTACAGCACTCTCAACTATTGCTGATACATATGGTGAGGCATACAATAATCTTCATAAAGATGTTATTAGAAATCAAGGTAAAGCTAAGACACTTGAACATGAAGCACATCGTATTAAGGAAGCATTTGCTAATACAAAACTTGCAACTGAATTACCTGTTCAAGCTTCTACTGCTTATAAAGATATCATTCAAGCAATTAATAATTCTACAAATGCTGTTGATGAAGCAATTAAGGCTATTAATGCTGCTGATGAACATACTGATACATCAAATGAAGAAAGTTTAATTAATTTAGCCAAAAAAAGTTCTGAATTTAGTAGTTCACTTAAAGAAAAGGCAAATGAAATAGCTAGAATATGGGATGAGGAATATTTACCAGAAAAGAATACTGAATTATATGAAAGATTGGGAAATTTATCTAAAACAATGAATGATTCTGAAAAAATGTTAAAAACTTTTAAAGATAAATTTTCAAATATGGAAGATCAAAAAGAACGACTTGAATTGTATCCATCATCACTTGAAAATACTCATAAAAAAGCTTCAGAAATTAAAACAAATAGTGAAAATATTGTTGAAGAAATATCAAATTTAGAAAAAGAATTTAGTAATTTAGGAAGTTCTACTGGTGGTGAAATTACTAATATTATTGATCAAGTTCATAATATTGGAAATGGTTTAACAAAAGATGAAAGTAGAATTAAAAATATGAATCATTTAGCTGAAAAAAATAGTAAAAAAATTGAAGAATTAAGTCAAAAATTAGGTATACTTAAAGATAGAATTAAAGAAGCTAGAGAAAGAGCTTCAAGAATTAAATTATCAGTATCTTCTAATGAACGTGGTCATTGTGTAAGATCATTCATTTCACCAGCCTATCCATCACCATCTAATAGTTTTAATATTAAATATAAACCAGCTAAAGATGTTCCTGATTCATTAATTATGATAACAATGACTAAAGGACGTCGTACACAGGCTTCTGAATATATAGCTATTGCACTTCAAGATCAAAGAATTGTTGCTCATTGGAATATTGGTAGTGGTAAAAAATCTGCAACAAATAATCATCCTATACGTTATATTCCTTCTAGTGATAGATTTACATGGTATAATATTGACTTGAAAAGATCTGGAAATAGTGTTATTCTTAAAGTTGTTCAAGAACAATCTATACCTGGTGATACTCCTAAAAAATTAACAGAAGAAGTTTCTGTTATGGTTGGAAAAATTGATGGAGATAGTAATGTTATCTTTAATACTGTACCAGGTGAAACAAAAATTGGTTTTGGTTATGATGGAGATAAAAGTATTAATAATCTTTTATCATTAAAAACAGATAAATTTAGGGGTACTGTTGGTGAATTTATTGTTGATAATGAAAAAGTTAATCTTTGGGACTTTAGTACTTCAACAAAAGAATGTGATGGTGGTGTTTCACCTTTTACTCCAGCAACTGGAGGATTTATGTTTAAAGATGGTTTTGCTCAAGTTCATATGACAACAGCTGAAAGAGCCAATACAATGTTAACAGTTGAATTTAGTTCATATTCTAAAGATGGTCTTCTTTATTTTAGAGGTAATCCAGATGTAAAAGATTTTGTTAGTTTAGAATTAAGAGATGGACAAGTTGTATTTAAAGTTAATCTTGGTAATAATAGTTATATTAAAGTAGTATCTAAGGGACCATTATATAATGATGGAAAAGTACATGTTATTAGAACAATTAGATTTACTAATCAAATTCATTTACAAGTTGATAGTGAACAAGATAGAGTATCACAAACAATACCTGGAGAAAATACTGCACTTAATGTTAATGAAAATGATCATTTTATTGGTGGTGTACCTAGTGATTATGACACATCACCTTTCAATGAATTTGATATTCATTGGAAAGGTTTCTATGGATGTATAAAGAGTGTCAAACCAAATCAAATATCTGATTTAGATTTAGAAAATGTTGTTAGAAGTCATAAAAAAGAACCTGGATGTGGTTATAAAGAAAATCAACTTGAACCAAGTGATCGTGTTATTGGATTAGAAAAAGAAGGATATTTTGCCACAAATGGAATTAAATTAGATTATAATAGTAGTTTTGCATTTAACTTTAGAACAAGAGATGATAATAGTATTTTGTTATATCAAACTAGTAGTAATATGGATGGAAATAAAAAAATTAAAAGAAATATAGAAATGGATGGTAAAGGTTTCATTGCTGCATATATATTTAAAGGAACAATTGTTTTAAATATTGGATTTGATGCTAAAATTAGAAGTGAAATGATATCACTTAAATCGAAAGGTCAATATAATGATGGTTTACTTCATTCTATATTTATTAGTAGAGAGGAAGATAAAATTTATGTTAGAATTGATGATAAAGAAACACTTAAAAATTCATTAAATACTGATTTAACAATAGGATCATTAGATCATATTATATATATTGGTGGTGTAGATAATATTGAAAATATTAATGAAAATGAATTACCAATAAAGAATGGAATTATTGGTTGTATTTCTAATATTTATTATAATTATGAACTTCATACACTAGTACCATTATCACATTCAGCAATTATTGGAAATTGCCCTACAACACTCAAAGAACTTCTTTTATCTCATGGTAAGTTTATTATTTAGTTTTTTTTTTTTTTGCATGATACATAATAATATAATTTTATTATGTTATTCTTACCATTTGCTTATATATAATTAAACAAATATTTAGATGATTCAATAATTAATGATGAAGAAAAAATTAAAAATTTAGATAGAACTATATCAAAAATTGTTATGGGAAATATTGATCCACATCAAAGAGGTGGAAAATATAATACAAATGGAGATAATGAGGAAGATGATGATTATGATATGAGTAAGTTATTTATTGCTTTGAAAATTTTTTACCTTGCTTTAAAAAAAAATTTTATTATAATATATTTGTTTATAATTTATATATCTTTTTATTTTTATTTTTAGATGAATTAGAAAATGAGGATAATGATATTAATAATAGTAAATTGACAAATATTAATACTTGTGGAACATTTATTAAAGATGAAGGTATTACTGCTTCTAGATTTGGAATGACTCATTCATCACATTCAAGAATAAATTTCATTGGAAATGAAATTCCTGATTTTAAAAATTTCCAATTAAGTCTTGAATTTAAGACAAAAGAAAAGAATGGTATGATATGGGTATGGGCTAATTATAAAAGTTATTCAAGATATTTTTATCTTAATATTGTTAATGGTAGATTACAATTAGATATTAGAGGACATAAAGGTTTAAGATCATTTACCATTCCAAATATTAAATATAATGATGATAAATGGCATAAAGTTATATTATTAAGAAAAGATAGAAATATTTTTATAACTGTTGACGGTATTACAAAATATGTTCTTAGAGATATTTCACATCCTAAAGTTATGAAGAAACGAATGTTTGTTGGTGGTGTTATTTCAAAACATAAAAAATTATTTAATATTACTTTACCTGGTTTTAATGGATGTATCAAAGATTTTGAGGTTAATGGTATTAAATATCCTCTTGACATACCAGAATCTAGTAGAGATATTATACCATGTTCTGTTAATGTAAATTCACCTTCATATATTCATGAAGGTGGTTATGCTGCTATAACAGAACCATCAAAATATCATAGTATAAATGGTAATACTATTAAAATAAGTATTGACTTTAAAACAGTTACTTCAAATGCAACAATATTTTCAATTGTTAATTCAAATAATCCTTCAAATGAAAGAGTTAGTGTAATGATTCTTAATAGAAAATTATACATTGATTTTATGTTTAAATCATATAATATTATTGAAGATTTAATTTTAAAAACTGATATGTGTTATGGTAATTGGCATAAATTAGCTGTTGAATTTACAGAACAAGGAACAATAATAAAAATAGATGATATAACTGAGACAATTCAAACTGAATTACCAAATAAACTTTTAAAATTATTAAGAGAACAAACTATTTATATTGGTGGTATAATTTCTGATATTAAAGATAAAATTCAAGAATATAAAAACTTCAAATCAATTAATGGATGTATGAAAAATTTAAAGATTGGAGATAGAGAAATTGAATTCCATCAAATTAAAAAGTTAAATAAAGTTATTTCAAATGGATGTCCTTATAATCAATAATATTATTGTTTTTAACATTTTTATAGTTAAAATAAAATGTTTTGAATGTATTCAAATTATATTATAATATAAAGAATATAAATTTGAATTGAATTTTTTTGTTTTATTTTATCATTTAAAACTTTTTAAAATGTAATTTTTTTTTTCTTTTGCTAAAATTATAAACTTGCATTTTCAAGGAAAAATCTAGATGTCATTGGTAGTTACAAAATTTCATTTCCTTTATATGTCTTTATTTTAATAATCACATCTTTATACAGTTCATTAACAATAGGTAAATATTTAAAAATGCAAATATCAACAAACATGTACCTTGGAGAGAAAAATTGTTTTGTAATAAAAATTTAATATTAAAATCTTTTGATCATTAGAATTCATCAAAAGATATACACATATAAATGAAAAGGATATAACCGGTCATATTTATAATAAATAAAGAAACTTATCTTCATAAATTTGTAGAAAACAGAAAACTGCTTATTCAATTGATATTAATATGATATCTTAAAAAAAATTAATTTTAAATTTGTCAAATACATATAGTTAATATTTATTTTTACTATTACTCTATACTTTTACTTAATAATAATTTTTAATATTTCTAATTTTATAATAATTTAATAATAAAATTATTTTAATTAATAAAAATAAATAGATATCATAACATTTAATTTTTAACCAGTTAAAATGTATTTAAGATTTGTTTTTTTGCTAATAGATAAAAAAAAAAATTTCAGGATTTATTCCTTATCATAGTTATATTATAAAGAAACAATCAGTGGTAATAAAGATAAATTTTAAATTAGCCTAAATGTTTTTCTATTTGATTTTAAAATTGTAACAAATATATCCAACCTTAAAAATAATAGATATAATTTATTTAAAATAAATTATAATAAATAAAATATATATTTGTGATTTATATCAAAAATGTTATTTTTAATGTCGTGATAAATTTTTACCTTATCTAGTCAGAAAATATAAAATTATAGTATCTTTCTCATAAACGAAAAATTTCTAAGGTTATTTTTTAAAACACGTTATTTTTCTGACTCATCTTTTTTACTATCGTTTATTTTTATGCAATAAATATATACTACATATATTTTGCATATTATTAAAATATAACTTATTAAAGAATTTCTTTTTAAGGTTTTTTTTTTTAACTTTTTTTTTCAAGTTTGATATTTCTTGTTTAAAAAAAAATTTGAAAATGTTTTTAATTAAATTTATTCACTTTTATGTTAACTAATATATTAATATATCTGTTTTATTGTTAATTGTTTCCAAATTCATATAATTAAATAAAAAATAATTTGTTATTTTATTATTTTTTTTATTAATATTCTTACTAAATTATACTTTTAATTATATTCAAACTTTTTATACATTTTTTTTTATTAATAAATTAAAATAAATATATATTCTTTAGGTATATATTTTTATTATAAATTATTAGAAGGCTTAACAAATGATCTAAAATTATATTTTATTGTATTATAAATAAAGAAACACTTTTTACTGTGCTATTATTAATTAAAAACATGTAAAGTATCTCCCTCATATCCTTATAAAATATATATTTTAACATTTACAAATTATCATTATAATATATATAATATCTAATAAAAGTGCTTAATAAACAGGTTTTAATTACCAGTCAAGGATATATTTTCTTTAACATTGAACTTGACTTTAAGATAATTTAAATTTTTTTATATAGGATTTGTACAATAAATTTTAAAATAAAAATTTTGATTAATTAGCTTATCCTATTTAAAAATATATTAATTATATAACAACTTTTTTTTTTATCTCAATTTTTATAAAATATTTATACTATTTATTTGTAACTAAGTTGTTTTTTTTTAGAAGTATTTAATTTGTTATACCCTTGAGCATATATTTTATCTAACTGATCAAGGGCGTCTAATAATTTCTAAAATTTTATAAGGCTTAAAAACTATTAATAAATATTGGTATTGCTTACAAAATATTTTTATTGATGAAAGCTGGTTTCACTTAATAAAGTAAGATTATACCTTTTTTTTTGTTGCAATTTCAATAATATATTATTTACTTAACAAATTTATCTTCTTTTTTTTTCAATTATTATGGCATATTATAATTATACTATTCGAAGGAAAAATATAAATAATTATCTAATATTTTATATTAATTTTTTTCTATCTATTTTATCTATTAATTATATCTCAGCACAAGATTTTTCCTCATTAATATCACTTTTTGGTTCTGGTATTGGTAATTCTGCCTCTACCACAGGAGGAACTGTATCAACAGGTATTGCTGGTAATCCACCAACAAGTCCTGGAAATGCATTAGCATCATTAATTGGTGCATTTTCACCTGATGCTAAATCTCCACTTGCTGGAAATGATCCTATAAGTCAGATGTTTTCACTTGGTCAAACAATTGCAAATAATCTTCCACCAGAAACATTTAAATTACCACCTATGAATGGAAATAATAAAATAACACCAATTCCATTTAGATCACCATTAAATAATAAAAGAAATAAGAAAAAAAATGAAAATTTTTTTGGTAATAAAGAAATAACAAATGGTATTAAAACATCAACTGAAAATAGTTTTAATGTAACAGAAGTATCAAAAAATGTTGGAAAACGTAAACGTGGATCTAAAAAACATAATAAAAAAAGGAGAACAAAAAGACCAAGAAAGACAACAAGTAACTTAAGTACAACAATAAAATTATTCTCCACAACTGAGGTACCAATTACTCAAAATCAACAATTTGATGAAATACAAAGAAGAAATATAATTAGAACAACACCAATACCTAATTTATTTTTTGATACATCAGTAATAGAAGATTGGGCTATTAGAAAAAATAGAGAATTTAAGGAACGTCGTAGTGTTCAAAGTGATAGTTATCGACCCCCAAATATAATGACATCTTTTTCTCATGATTCAGCACCTAAAAATGGTTGGGGTAAAATAATGAATAATTTTGGAAGAAATTTTAATTCATTTATATCAGAAATGACACAATATACAAAGACTGCTGATTTATCACAATTACAACAACCATTATCTTTACCACCAATACAACCACCATCTGGTAATCCAATTACTGAAACATCTATAGTAACACCTCAACCACTTCCTGATACTAATCCATTATCAACTAAAAATTTAATGTTAGGATTTTTAAAAGCTATGTCTCGTGATCCAACTGCAATACTTCAACCATTACCAGAAATAAATGATGGAACAGAACAAGGAAGAAATCGTCCATTAATGGATAAATTATTTGAAAGTGATATTGTTTTAACAAATAATCAGGCTCGTGCAATAGTTTTAGCAGAGGCTGAAAAACGAGATCCAAATTTAAGAAGGAGAGTTAAAAGAAAAGTAATTACTGGTGCTGTATATAGATGGAAAAAAGAAATTGGTATACCTTATAGTTTTCATGAATCTGATAATGACCATAAATGGAGAAATTTAATACGATCTGCTTTAGAATTATGGGAAAGTGAAACATGTTTAAGATTTAAAGAAAATGGTATAGGAAAAGATAGATTACTATTCTTTCGTGGTGGTGGTTGTTATTCATCTGTTGGTAGAGTTGGTGGTGCACAAAAAATATCAATTGGACATGGATGTGATGATAAAGGAATTATATCACATGAAGTAGGACATGCATTAGGTTTTTGGCATGAACAAAGTAGATATGATAGAGATACATATATATATTTAAGAAAAAAATTTATTATTAAAGGTACAGATGGTAATTTTGCTTTAAGAACAGAAAGTGAAATTGATTCTATGGGATTACCATATGATTTAGGTAGTGTTATGCATTATGGACCAAATGCTTTTACAACAGATTGGAGTGAAATAACAATTGCTACAAAAGATAAAAATTATCAACATACAATTGGTCAAAGATTAAAACCAAGTTTTATTGATGTTAAACAAGTAAATAGATTATATTGTATGAATGAATGTTCACTTACACAAAATAAATGTAAACATGGAGGATATCCAGATCCAAATAATTGTAAAATTTGTAAATGTCCTGATGGTCTTGGTGATAAATTTTGCCAAAAAGCAGAAGATACCTCATCAGAAGGTTCTGAATGTGGTGGTGAAATATTAGCATTACCAAATGTTTGGAATCATTTAACATATAAAGGAAAAAATCGTTGTGTATGGAGAATTTCAGCAAATAATGCGAGAATAAGATTTATTTTAGATACAGCAGAGTATACATGTCAGACGACGTGTAAATCGTTTGTTGAATTTAAACATAATTCTGATTTTCAACAAACGGGTTTTCGTGCTTGTTGTCCTGATGAATATAAAAATATTCAAGTTGTTTCAGATCAAGCAGAAGTAATTATTATTCATGATGGTAGACAAAATTTATATACAGATGGAAAATTTTCTATTAGATATATTCAAGATGAAGGTAAACCATTACCACCACCACCTCCAGCTATTTGGGTACCTGGAAAAGAAAATAGAAACTTCCGTGGTATTGATAGTAGTAAGACTGGTATTATTGAAAAATTCATATTAAATGCAATTCCTCAAATAAGAGACCCAAAAAGACCAGCAGAAAGTATGTTAAGTATTTTTACAGATTATGTTGCTAGTAGTTTACTAGGAGCAACAAGAGACAAATAAATTTTATATATTTAAAGCATTTTTTTTTTCCATTTGTTTGTACATATATTGTTAAAAATCAGGTGAAATAAATTTTTATTTTTAATAATTTTTTTTTATTCATATATTTTATATTAATTTTAAATTATTTTGCTCTTTTTACAAAAAAAAAAATAATTAATTTTTTTTTATTATAAAATAAATATTATTTATTTTAATTTTATAAAATAACTCAAAAATATTTTCAATTTGTCAACTTTAAGATTAAATAAAGAAAAGAATAATAACTTATTTATTGTTATGACTTCAAATTTTATTATATTTGATTATTGAAAAAAAAAAATTGTGTAATTTGTTTTTTGTTAAATTATTAATCATGCAAAGATTATTTTATTAAAAAGTAATCATATTACTACAAATACTTTGAAAAATGTTTAATATTAAGAAAAAAAAACTTTGAAATATTAAAAATATATTTTTATCAAGTACAAAAAAAATAAAATGAACTTTTTGTTGACTTTTTTTTTTTATTTAACTTATGAAATTATTTTTAAATAAGATAAAATTGTTAAATTAACTTTTTTTTTCTAATTTACAATAGGCATTTTTCAAAATTTTATTAAAATTTAAAACATAAAAATAAAAATATTTTGTAATCATTCTAAAAAAGTCTATAACAATAATAATTTATCTTGTGTATTAAATTACTTTCTAGAATAAGATATTTAAATTTCATTTATAAATTTCTATTCTCAATCATTAACATCAGATACTTTATTCTTTAATTTAAAAATTTTATCTTTTATTTCTTGAAAAATTACACAATTTTCAAACATTTTCCGGAAGTGTAGATAAATTAATTTATTTTATTTAATGACGTATTAAATCATATAAAAGAATTTTTGAAAGACTAATATCACCCACTAACTCTTTCCACCTCTATATTATTGTATTACACTATATTCTTGAAAAAAAATATATATATATATTATAAAAAAGTTAATTAAATACGATTTGTCTAGTAATTCTTTTAGAAAATTTTAGAAATTAATTTTTTCTCCCACATATGTTACTTGAACAATTATATTTTGTTTTTTTTTAATAATACATTGCTATCGGTAATATAAAATTTGTATGAAAATAAAGATACTTAAAACTGATGTGATTACATAAAGTGTCTTGAAATATTACATTTCTTTTTAGTAAAATATAATCAAAAGATTAGTAAATATTTTGATAGATTTTTTTATTTTGAATGATGCTATGAGATAAATGAGTAATTGTTTGAATAATGGACAATTCTTTTTAATTACATTTGACAATTACCGTTTCACCATTAAATTTGTCATCTGAAGGACCATACATCTTATAGGAACCCTCCCATTCTTCAAAATTTTGCCATTCTCTTTTATTCATTTGACGGTTTAATTAAAAGCAATCACTGATATAAAAATGGATTATTGACAAACTAAGTCATTTTCAATCTTTTTTAAAAATGAATATTAAATATTTAGTATGAATATATAAAAAGTATTTTTTATTGTTAAATATATATATATATATTATTTTCATAAATATTTTAAACGCAATTTTATTCTATTTCTTAGTATTAATATTAAAATTGTATATATTTATAGGTACTAGTATATTTTAAAAATGACAAAATTTTTAAATTTAAAAATAATTTTTATTTTTACAATAACTTTAAGTCTTTTTTCACACCTAATTACTCCATTTGATTTTTCTTCTGAATTTGAAAATGATAACAATATGGATCTTGCAAGAGTTGTTAGAGCTCCAAATGTAAAATGGATGAGGTATTAATAAACATTTTTTTTTTTCATTATTAAACTATATTTTTTTTTAGATTTGGTAAGAGAGGAAGTTATTACAACGACTATGATAAAAGATCTCCTCAAGTTAAATGGATGCGTTTTGGTAAACGTTCTGATGTACTTAATGAATTTCAAAATTACTAATTAATTAATTATCACCAATCTCCCAATCATCATCAATGTTATATAAATAATTACTATGACACTTCTGTTTCAATATCATTTCTTGTCAATGATGTTAAGATAACCACACAATGAAAAAATTTTTAGAAAGTATATAATTTAATAAAAGAAACTTTAATAAAATAATATATTTTTTATAATTTGATTTAAAATATTTAATATTGTTAGAAAGTAATAATGGGCATGTACAAATTATTTTCAAGAATTATTTTTATAATTATTGCGATTATAATTGTAATATTAAATTGATTACTAAAGAAATACTTATTCAATCATGATTAGATAACATTACTTTACTTTTTAATTAAAGACATTACATTATTTTAATATTCTTTTATATAAAATTTTTTATACTATTTCTTTTAAAATATTTATTTATACATTATTTTTATTTTTGATTGTATTAATAGATAATTAAAAAAATGCCAAAAATAACATATAAAAAAGAAAATATTATTTATAAATTGTTAAGATTAGGAAGTATTTACCTAATTTCAACAATATTTACAATATTTACATTGATTAATTTAATAAAAGAATACATATTCAATGGTTACAATATTTTTGTTAAAACTATACCTCAAAGACCAAGATGTCTTGATAACTATAAATCTAATTTTTTACACTTGAATAATGGAATTAAAATACATTATGTTATGGAAGGAGAAAAAGGAAAAGAATTAATGTTATTTATTCATGGCTTTCCTGAATTTTGGTATTCTTGGAAAAAACAATTAGATTATTTTAAGGATAATTATTGGTAGGAAAATATTATATTTCAATTTTTTTTTTACATTATTATAGTTGTGTTGCCATTGATATGAGAGGGTATGGAGAAAGTGACAAGCCAAATGGAATTGACGAATATAAAATTGAAAAACTTATTGAAGATATTGAAAATATTATCCTTCAATTAGGATACCAAAAAGCAATTGTTGTTGGACATGATTGGGGTGCTATTGTTTCATGGATGTTTGCTATTTATTATCCAGAAATGGTAACCAAATTAATAATCATGGATGTTCCACATCCACGTGCAGCTGCTATTACTTATAAAAGTTATTGGAAACAAATGATAAAATCTACTTATATATATTTATTTCAATTTCCCATAATCCCTGAAATTGTCATGAGTATTCATAATTATCGAACATTAAGAAATATTTTTATTGAAAAAAAAGGTGGTTTATATAATAAAAATAATATGTCAAATGAAGATATTAATGCATACGTTTATACATTTGCTTCACAAAGTAAGTATTTCCTTTTTTTTATTAATTTCTATTTAAAAATATTTTTTTTAATATAGATGGATTCACATATCCAATAAACTTTTATCGTGCTTTATTACAAAAATGGGATGTAATTGATATACCAAAAGAGCCAATTAAACCAGAAACTTTAATAATATTTGGTGAAAATGACTTTTTTGTTATCAGTGAAAATGGACAGTTGTCTCAAAAATACTGTTCTAAATCTAAGTTAGTAATTATTAAAAATGGATCACATTGGATTCAACAAGATTTTCCGGATGAAGTTAACAAATCTATGGAAACTTTTTTGCAATCTTCTTAAAATCATTTATTTTGCCAACATTTTTTATACCTAACTTTTATAATACCTTACCATATTATAAATTTTTTTTATAAAATTTATCAATAAAATAATTATTTTATAAGTTATTCAAAAATTAATATTTAATTTTACAATTATAAAGTAGATGATTAATAATTCCATTTAAATTCTATGTTCCAAAAATATATGATTTTACAATTAGGTTATATTTACTATAACTTTATTAATAATATGGTATTATTTATTAATGCTAAAATTAATTTAATTACTAATCTCAAAATTGTAAATAAAAATGTTGACTTTTTATAAATAGATGTTCTAATTATAAGAGACAATTTATAATTTTAAAAGAATTATTCAATAAATTTATCAAAATATTTTTATTTTGTTATTAACTTTGTCAGTTTATAAAGTAATTAATACATTTTAGATGATAAAATATTTAAATTAATGAAATCAGTCCATAAAATTAATGAGAGTCGTTTAAAAAACTGACTTTAAATTATTCTAGTTTATATAATTTTCTTTTAACATAAAAACTAAAAAAAATTATACTTTAAATTAGAATAATTTTATGCTAAAAACAAATATTTATACACAGCAAAAGAACATTTTAATTACCATAAAAATTATGTAATTATTTTAACACTTCAATGGCAAAAAAAATTTTGCTAAAATTGTTTTGTTCATAATAATAATTACCAAAAAAAAGAAATAATGACCATAAAAGCTTATTATAAAAAATTACAAAATTGTATTTGGCTATTTTCAAATGGAATAATTATTATAAATTTAAACAAATAAAAAATATAACGCTTTTAATTTTTCAAAAAAAAAAGTATATATGTAATCAATTTCACTAACAAAAAATTAAATTTCAAATAATTTTATATTAATTTTTAAAAAACTTTTTTTTTGTCCTTTATAGATTAAGATAATCTATTTTCTTAACAGTAGTAAGCATGAATCCAACATTTATTATTTTGATCTTTTCAAGACATCTTTTTTGAATAAGTATTGGAAAAGTGTTACTTTATATAGTTTTGTTAAATTATTTATATTAATTATAAGAATAAGAAACTCAATTATGGGAAAAGTTTCTAAGGATAAAAGAGATATATATTATAGACAAGCTAAGGAGGACGGTTATCGTGCAAGAAGTGCCTACAAACTTCTACAGTTAGATGAAGAATTCCATTTTTTTAAATGTAAATTTTAAAAATTCTTTTTTTATTATAATAACTTTTTTAGATGTAACAAAAGTTGTTGATTTATGTGCTGCTCCAGGTATACATAAAAAAAATCATAATTATTATTTTAATTTAATTTAGGAAGTTGGAGTCAAGTTTGTTGTGAAAAATTAGCTAAAAATGCAAATCATCCTGTATGTAAAGAATACGAAATGGATAAAGAAATTAAAATTGTTGCTGTTGATTTACAACCAATAGCTCCATATCCTCCAGTAATTACAATTCAAGGAGATATAACAGAAGAATCTACAGCTACCAAAATAATTGAAGCTGCAGAGGGGAAAGTTGATTTAGTGATATGTGATGGAGCTCCAGATGTTACAGGACTTCATGCATTTGATGAATTTTTGCAATCTCAATTAGTACTTTCGGCTTTAAATATTACAACAATAATATTAAAAGAAGGAGGGCATTTTGTTGCAAAAATTTTCCGTGCAAAAAATATTCAATTATTACAAACACAAATGGAAATGTTTTTTAAGAAAGTTGAAGTTGCTAAACCAAAAAGTAGCAGACAAAGTAGTTCTGAATCTTTTATTGTATGCATGGATTATACCCCTATTCCCGACTACGTGCCAACATTAAAAAATCCAATGTTTTTAAGTGATTATGATAAAGAAATTACAAAATTAACTGGTATTAATAGAAAAATTGTCCCATTTCTTGCTTGTGGTGATACTTCTGGATGGGATTCAGACAAAACAAATAAATTACCCGAATTAAAAAGACCAGGTCTTTTGTATGATCCTTTAGAAATATTTCACAATCCAAAATATATGCCAAGAAATCCGATAGAGGCACCAATAAATCCAAACTACTCAACATCTGTATCGCTAAAAAAAGGAGACCGCTTAGAAAAAGTAGAACTTCCTAAATCAGATGTCTACAAAAACGTCTTAACAAAAATTAAACTTCAAGTAGGACAGTTAGATCCCGTTAGATCTTCTTCAAGTTTATCAAATCCAATTTCTGTTGACTCATTAACAGAACTCTTTGACTAAATTCTTTTGTAAATTATGTTGCTTACTAATAAAATTTTAATTTATAATATATGTTTAAAAAATGTATTTTATTTAAAAACTTTTATTTCAATAACAAGTTGTAATCTACACTATGTTTTAGAAACTGTCATATATATGTGACATGTTATTTAATAAACGACAACGTTTACTTTGAAATTTTTATATGACCCTAACAATGACATACAAATTATTTTAATTGTATAATCACGAATTAAAATTCATAACCTGGTTTTTTGTCAAATCCATATTCTTTGTACCTAAAAATAAATAATTTTGAGAATACATGTTTGTAAACACTTATTAATAAAATAAACATACCATTTTCTTTCCCACCAACATTCTGGTTGTGGAATAAACAATTCAGGCTCATTAAGGCCAAGTTCTTCCAAAGTTGAAATGCCAAGTTCGTCAAGAAGTGGTTTGATTTCCTTGATAATATATCCATAAACAATATCACGGTTTTTCTTACTTCCGCATTTGATTTTTATGGCTTCCATGAATCTTAAACAAAGAGCATAGTCATTAACACGTCTACAAGCTTTGAGGGCAGCTTTGACAACCTCTGGATCTGGGATTACATCAAAATTATGTAATTCAGAGAGTCCCTTACGAACCTCCCATCCATCAATTTCTTGTCTATTGAAATAGTCAATAAAATGTTTATCAAATTCTTGAAAAAAAAATTATATAATTAATAAATAAAAAAATAATAAAAAAAAAATTTTTTTTATTATTTATCACTTACTCTCAGCAGGCCATTTCTCCATAACATTGTCTTTGTTGGAGCAAAGTTGAACTGTTGTTGAAAGTTGTCTTACGTTCTTAGAAAGTCCTTTAAGTGAACGTAGAGCTAACGAAGCCATTCTATAGTAAAAAAAAACTAATTAAAAAAATTTAAAGAATGTATTTTTAAGATGTTATGTATCGACAATTCTTATTCAAGTATATAACAAGAGTACACTAACTATTGGAATTATGTTCCAAACAAAATATGTTGTAAGAAAAATGTGGAAATATATATATGTGTATATTTAAATTTTGTTTTAACAAACACTTTTATGAAAGTACCTTTTTATTAGAAAATTTTTTTTCATACAAAAGAAATTCAAAATTTAAAAATTTTATATTCTTAATTATATAAATAATTATATCAATTTTGGAAAAACAAAAAAAAAAACAAAAGTTTTATATTTTTTGATTAAATGATTATTTCTTTCAAATAAAAAATTAATAATTTTAAAAATATTATTTAATTCCATAATATGATTTTAAATATTTTTAAATTATTAATATTTTATTAATTTAATTTATATGAGTAATACATTTCAATAGATTTTCCCTTATACATTATTTAAGAATTTTTATATTTTCTTTAAAATATCCAATAAAAGTAATATGATAAAATATTTTATTAAAAAGAAATTAACAATAAAAATGGATTTATTTATAAAATATGTGTAAGAAACAGATGACATTCTTATAATTAATAATTAAAATATTTCTTTTATTAAAATGGTGCAGAAAACATTTGTTATAATAATATTACGCTTTGGTTGGTAAAATAGTATTTCCTCTTTTAACACCAAAGATAAATGGGTATTTTGTATGTGTATGAATATGGCATTAGACCACATATATAATTAAAAATTCTTCCTAATAAATATGTACTTTAATCATGGAGACATGCAACTTAGAAGAACATAGGGCAAGACAGGCGGGAAGTTATTACAATTTCAGGAAGAAGTTCATCAATAATATAACAATTAACGGCTTGATAACATATGAATTTAAAAAGTTTTTTTTTGTGTGTAAATAACTATTTTGTGTAAATAATATGCTTTAATAATATTTAGCTATATTAAGTTAAAATAAAATTGTTTATATATATATATATATATATATATAAGAATTATTATTTTTATTTTAATTATTGTTATTGAGTAAGAATAACAATAAAATTAATGTTATTATCTTGATGAATGTTATTAAATTTTTATTATGTGGTAATTATATTGTAATTTTTTTAATGTGTTAAAATTCTACTCATTTATGAGTAAAAAAATTAATACTTCCCCTTGATTCAAAAATACCATTGAGTGTATGTGTATTACTTTTATATCTTACAATTATTTATAGTTAAAGGGGCAGTATAAAGAATGGTGCGCAAATAGAGACCTCGAAATATTATTATTGCAGGATGAGCAACATCTGGCTTGCCGTCACTATTATAGTACTTATTTCAGCCTGTCTTCTATATTTTCTTATTCCTATTATAATAAAACTTTACTCATGATGAGTTGATTGACTTTTGATGCCGGTTAATCTTATTATAAATACATTTCTTACCTTGTTTGTTTTTGTAGCAGATGATATTTGTTTTATTTAACATTTATATTATTTAATTTATTTTTTTTTTTAATATTTTAGACTTTTCTCATGATTTTATTTTATATTTAAAAAAAAAAAGAAATATTATATTTTGATTGTCAAGTTTTTCAAAAATTATATATTTATTTAAATTTGAATTATTATTATTTATTTAAAATCTAAATGAAGTTGACAAAGGAAATTATTTGGCTGCTATTAATTATATATATCCATTTTACAATCTCTACTAAAGGTAATAATTTCTGTTCTTTTATAACATTCAAAAGTTATTTATTATTATTTTTTTCTGCATATTAAAGTTATTTGTTATCTTATCAAATAATCTAAATATTTAGTTCGTTCATAGGGCACATATGTTTCTATTGTAGTAATTTATCTTTATGATATTTTAAGATGATATTTAGAAAATAAAAGCTAACATTACAATCAAGAAGCCATTAATCCTTATACTTATCTAAAATTTTAATCATTTTCTTTTATCTAAATAATATTATCAATTTTAGTTGACTTAAAAGGATATATGAAAAGGAGAGGATTATTAGAGGGACTGGATTCTTCAGATTATGAAATTGTTTACCCATTTCAGATTAGAGATAAAAATGATAGGATCGGAATTGAAACGAGAAACCATTTTCTCAATGGAACTGTCCATTATTCACAAACAACATTTGTGATAAGAGGAAATAGTATTATTAATAGATTAAGATTAACATTAGAATTAAATCAAAATATCTTTTATAATGAAACTATTTTTAATAAGTTAGATGACAATGGTGAAGCACCTTTAGAAGAGATAATTGAAAATTGTTATTATCAGGGAACAATACAAGGTTTGGCTAATTCTTTTGTAGCATTATCTACATGTGATGGCCTTCATGGAATTATTTCATATGCAAATGGTACTGCATATCAAATAATTCCTCTTGAAGGTGGTGAACATAGTCGACGTCATCCTCATTTACTTTATAAAGCAAAATGGAATCAAGAGGCAGCATGTGGTGCTGTAACACTATCACCATCATCTCATTCATCATCAACATTCTTTAATGTAAGTAAAATATGATAATAAAATTATAATGAATTCTTTTGTTTTTAAGGGTCGAAAACGGCGTGATGTATCAAGGCAAACAAAGTACATTGAAATTGCAGTAATTTCAGATTTTTTTCTTTATAAAAAACTTAATAAATCAATAATGGAATCTATAAGATATACACTTGATGTTATAAATACTGTTGATTTAATTTTAAGTAAACAACTTAATATTCGCCTTGCCATAGTTTATGGAGAATGGTGGACAGATGAAGAAAGAGTTGATATGAATGAAGATATTGAAAGAAGTTTAACAAATGTTTTAGAATATACAACAGGACATATATATAATGTTTTGAAGGATAATACTGTATTTATTACTGGTTTTACATTTTCTCATAATGAACAAGCAACATCAACATTTTCTTCTATCTGTACAGCTAGAGGTTTATCTCTTATTAAGGTAAATTTAGCTAATTATATTTAATTATACTAATAATTTTTAATAGGCAATGGAACATCGATCAGTATTTATGAGTGCTTCCCTATTAGTACAATCATTAGCACATAATTTTGGTATAGACCATGATTCAATAGATTGTTTATGTGAAGATAATCAAAAATGTGTAATGAATAAACAAATTGGTTCTTTTGGGATTCCATTTACATACTCATTTTCTAAATGTTCACAAGCTAGACTTCAATCAGCATTAAGGTCTGGTGAATTACAATGTTTATTAAATAAACCATTTCATGTATCTGAATTATATAATTGTGGTAATGGAATTGTTGATGAAAATGAGGAATGTGATTGTGGTACACAAAGTCAAGAATCATGTAATGATCCATGTTGTGATGCAAATACATGTAGATTAAGATCATTTGCTCAATGTGCCAGTCATCAGGAATGTTGTCATCGATGTGAAATTAAAAAAGCAGGTCAAATATGTCGACAATCAAGAAGTTCTTGTGATGTTCCAGAAATGTGTGATGGTGAGAGTGGAGATTGCCCAGCTGATGGATATATGATTGATGGTACAACATGTGGAATAAATGGTAATTGTTGGAAAGGAAATTGTTCTGATATTGATCAGGAATGTAAAAAAATATGGGGACATGAGGCATCTGCTGCTGAGTTAGCTTGTTTTGAACAAAATGAAAGAGGTGTTGAATATGCAAATTGTGGTTTAAATAAAGATAATACTTTTCAAAAATGTGACTTTGAAAATGTTCGATGTGGGTCATTACAATGTAAAGATGGAACAGGAAATCCAATTGATGATTCTTTAAATTCTTTTAATTTTAATTTTGTAACAGAAGGAAAACGAGTAACATGCAAAGCAATAACTAATCCTTTCCTTGGTCGTGTACCAGATGGAGCATCATGTGGTCCATCAAAAATTTGTATTGATAGTGTATGTTTACCATTAGCTAAAGTATCACCTCCAGTTTATTGTCCATCAAATAACTTGGCATTTTCTTGTTCTGGACATGGTGACTGTACCACATCACAAAAATGTCTTTGTTATGATGGTTGGGCTGGAGTGGCATGTGATATTAAAAGTAATTCAAGTCGTAGAATTCATTATGGTACAAGTAATGATATTTTTTCAAAATCTATAAAAAATGGATTAGAAAATAATAGAACTGTTGAAACAACAACACTTCTTATTATTTTATTTATTGTAGCAGTATTTTTATTCCTTATTCTTATATGTCTAGTTTTTTGTTATAGAAGAAAAAGTACTCCTGAAACAGTTACACATAATATAATATTTGATAAAGCTGATGAAAGTTTTGGTGAAAATATAAATCGTTCCATTAAATTTGGAAATATGCCAAGTTATAGAGAAGAAAAAAGACGTAGAAAAAAAAATAAAAAAGTTTATGATGCATTACATAGGATTAGTGAAGCAACTGATGAAAGAGATTCAACATCATTAAAAAGTCGAGAATCAGAACCTTTGTCATTACAAAATGATTCAATTTATGGTTTTAATCATAGAAATTCTTCAAATTATTTACCTTTTGAAGGAAATAGATTACGTAAAGATATATCTAGTAGTCAACGAAGTTTAATGAGAAATGGAGAACCTTCATTTACTCTTCATCCTCATAATATTTTTGATGATACTCATATAGGAATGAATGATAAAATATATTCTCAATCTGTTGTTAGTATAGCTCCATTTGATAGAATTATTAAAAATTCACCAAGTAAAAGTGATTATGGTGGTTATACAACAAGAATAAAAAGAGAATATCAACGACAAGAATTTAAAATAAATGAACATGATGATGATTTTAGTGAAGAATTAAGTTTATATTCAAATAGTAGATATTCTATGCAACAACCTTCACTTCAATACTTACCACAAACATTTAAAACGCAACAAGTAATGTCACCATCAGCTAGTTCATATGCTGGAAGTTCATCAAAATTAACTCCAACACCATTAAAATTAAATAATATTGGTATTTTATTAAAACAACTTCAGGAAGATTATCCATCAACAAATCAATCTCCAACAATGGAATATAAACCACCTGAGACAGAAGAAAGTGAATTGAGTAATGGTGAGCAACATACAGATCGTAACTCTCAAACAGATTCTGTTCCTAATATTGATCTCGACGGACATCCGGTTTAATAAATATTAATTTTCCTAGACTAGGTACAGGTATTGAACAGAGTGATTCAAGAAGGTCTTCTCATTTTATCAAAATGGCATATATATAATACAAATAAAGAAAAAAAAAATTTTAAAATTATAAAAAATTAAAATATAATAAATTTTTTTTTAAAATTATTATTATAGTTTGAATGTCAATTTATTAGCTAATTTATTCTAGTTATTAACATTTATTAAGATTTTGGCTATTTCTATTTTTAATAATTTTTTGTAAATAAAATTTTTCCCTATTATTAATGTATTAATTTTATAATTTTTAAAAGATAATTCTTTTTTTCTGAAAGTAGATATGAAAATTCAAAGTAACTAAAAAAGTTTTAATAATATTTTATATTTAAATATTATAAATTTAAAACTTTAAAACTATTTAAAAATAGCAATATTAAAATTTTGATTTATGATTCAAATTAAAATTACTCTAAAAATAATAGTTTTAATGTTACTAATTTTAGAAGAGAATATTATCATTTTAAATAAAAAATTATTTATTGTAACATTATAAAAAATTGTAACGTAATAAAATTATTTTTATGGTAAACCTTTTTAAAAATAATATAATTTATTAGTACGTCATTTTTTTTTTAAAAAACATAGAATAATTAAAGGTAAAAAAGCTTATTTAATTTATTTATTTTTTTTATTTATTTTAAAAAGTCTTTTATTAAAATTAATAGATGCTATTGACAATCTGATAAATTATGGTATACTGTTAATTTTTTAATAAAAAATGTATCATATAATACACTTAATTAAAAAAAGTTCATATCAATATAATATGACAAGGAATAACTAATTAATATAAACATTATCTTCTTTGTATATGAATATGTTTTCACAGGTTAGACTTCAATTTTTATGATGAAACATTTTGTATAAAGTAATTCATAAGAAAATACTTTTGTAAACTATCATTTAATATTTTATCTTCTTAATTATTAAAATAATTTAAAAAGTTGATTGTTAAATAAAAATTATTATTTTTGTTATTTATTGAAGAATAAATTAAAAATAGTTAATCTTAAATTATTTATTTTTACCAACTTTTATTTATCGAAATATTAAATTTGTGTATTATAAAATTTTTACCATATAAAAGATTCTTTATTATTAATTATTACCATTCATTTATAACTATAAACATTTTTTTCTATATAAAAGTTATAATTATATTTTAATAATAAAAATTATTTTTATCATAAAAACATTTTAATTTGAATATTTATAAGTGGTATATTTTTAAAATTAAGCAATTTAATTTTACGTTCTCTATACTTGAGACAGTTTTATTATAAGGAAAAATAAAATTTTTATATATTTGAAAAAAATTTATAGTTACCTTATGAAGAAGATTTTTTTTTTTACAATCTTCATTCTCCGATACTATAAAGAAATAACTTTGATAAATTGTATCAAATATTTTTTAATATTAAACAAAATTTATTTTTCAGTTATAATTATAAATAAATTTTCATAAAATGGATATTTGTTTGAATGCTTTTGAAACAATTGGTAATTCATCTATTATTATTATTTGGATATTTCTAATAGTTTTAAATATAATTTGTTTACTAGGAATTTTTTTAATTTCTTACATCATATTTACATTAAAACTTTTTCATCTCCATTTAAGAATCCTTCTTTTTTCTTTACATATTTCATTTTTATTAAGAACAATTGGAACAACATATCGTGCATTGGATTTTTTAATAATACTTATTATTAAAAAAAGTAATTGTGATCTTCTTAATTCTTCAAAAAAATGTAAAATAATTTCACTTATTAATAGTGGTGCTATCTCTACAATATTATATACATTTATTCTTATAACTATAGAAAGAACTGTTGCATCATTATTTTTTCGAAAATATGAAATGTATAAATATTTTTTGTTATCCATGATATTTGCATCAATAATAGTAAGCTTTGAATTTTAAAAAAAAATAATTACATTTTTAATGAATTTAGTGGATTCAACCTTTGTACAATTTGATTAATTACATTTTTCAAAATGATTTTTGGTCTCAAAATAAATTAATACCTTATTGCAATTCTCAAACATCAAAAGTGGCAAATTTTGAAAAATTCTTATTTATTGAATTACCTATTTCTGGAGTTATATTTTTATTTAATGTGATAAATTTTTTCTACTGTAAATATAAGTTAAAAAAAATTGATAATGAAAAAGTTTTAAATAATAATATATCAATGAAATTTCAATTAAAAGAAATTTGTTTAACTTCTAAAAATATTGCAATTTTAACTATACTATATTTAATAGATCTTGTTATAAATACAGCATTAGTAGTTAAAATAAGTGTTACAAAATACAAGGATGATAAATCATTTGCTTTTGATAAAGAATTATCAGCTATTATTATACCATTATATATTATTGTATATTGTATTGCTTTCTCAATATTTTGTACAAATATTCGACGAAAAGTTATTTCACTACTTTTATTTGGTAAAAAAATAGATTTTTTAACAAAAAAATCTATTGCTCCACTTGGTAATACTGATGATTATTTTAAAATATATAAAAATAATTGGAGTTAAAGATATTATTTAAAATTAATTATTTAATTTATTTATAAATATTTTTATTCTTAATATCATATAATTTTTATTACAAGTATTTTATATTTAAATAAACTTAATATACATATTTTATGATTTTTTTTTAAAATTAATACTTATAATTAATATTTTAATAAAATATATATACTATGAAAAAATAAATTCTATTATATTATTAATAAATACTTATTATTACAATCTTGTCCTTTGTTTTGTATGATTCTTCCTACGAAAAAATTTCTAAACAATTACGTAAATGAATTTATTCCTAAATGTACTTATATATATTTTTTTTTTCAACAAAAAAATTAATATATTTTTTAGCATACCTAAATATTGTTTATTATTTAATTAATTATTTTTTTAACGATTTTTAATAAGTAATACTTTAACTAAACTAAAAAAATATTATTATATAAAATTTTAGTAAAATGTTAATCGAATTTATATAGTACGTCATATTAATAATTTTACTTGTTATGTTACCACCTTAAATCCACCATATGTTGTTTGTATTATATAAATGTTTTTAAAAAAATAATAAAATATAATTATTTTGATTAAAATTAAAGTAATTTAGAAGAAATTTAATGACTAGTCATAATAATTAAATAAATTATATTATTAAATATCATTTTTAAAAATGATAAAAATTTTTAACAATTTTTATAATGTTTTAGGTAAAAAATATTTTTTTTTTATAATGGATAAATGTGAAGATGCTTATCTTACTACATCTAATCCAGTAATTATTACTGTATGGATTGGATTAATTATACAAAATTTTATGTGTTTTTATGGATTATTACTGATAACATATTTTTTAATAAAATATAAATTTTATCATTTACATCTTCGTATACTTATTTGTAATCTTCATTTTGCATTTTTTATAAGAACATTTGGTACAACATACCGTGGATTTGATTTTTTAGTAAAATTAATTACAAAAAAAAATGATAATTGTAATTTATTACAAGATAAAGCATATTGTTTAATTATATCAACAATTAATGGTTCTTCTGTTAGTGTTTTTCTTTATACTTTTGCAGCCATCAGTATAGAAAGAATTGTTGCTTCAGTATTTTATAAAAAATATGAAACATATTCTATTATATTTTTACCATTTTTAGCTATTTTTTTAATTGTAAGTTTTTTTTATTCATTATATTAATAAAATATAATTTAATTATATAGTGGATTCAACCAGTTTTAAGAATTTATAAAACATTTACAAATCCTACATTATGGACAAATATTGATAAACTTCCTTATTGTAATTCTTTTACCGCAAAACAAGCTGATCCTATTATATTTTTTAAAACTGATTTTCCAATATGTATTATTGTATTTTTTTTAAATATATCAATATACCTTTATTGTAGGTATCGTTTAAGAAATATTGATGATACAAAAATTATGGATAATAGATTAACTGTAAAATTTGAATTAAAAGAAATTTTATCTAGTACATTATTAGTTACAATTTTAGGTATAATTTATGCAATAGATCTTGCATTAAATACAATTTTTATATATATATTATCAATTACTGATTATAAGAGCAATAAAAATTTTGCTATTGATAAAGAATTGTCTGCTTACATTATTCCTGTCTATATTTTAATATATATTGGAATATTTATAACATTATCAGATAAAATTAAAGAAAAAATGATTGGAATATTTTGTAAATCAAAAAGAACTGTTTTATCTAAAAGTAATACAATAGTTCCAGCAACTAATGAAGTTGAAAAATATTTTCAAATTTATAATAATACATGGGCTTGAAGTGTATCAATTTTTATTATAATAAATAATTCATTATAAAAATGTAATGTTAATAATTATATTTTCTAGTTTTCTATATATAAGTATTTTGAAAAAAGAAACGGATACCTTTATGTATTATTTAATTTGTCATTTTACCAATAAATAGTTAATCTTAAATATTTTTATTATTATCATTTTAATTAAATTGTACTATAAATTTTTAAATGAATTATCTTTAACTAACAATAGTTTAATAAATAAAATTAATAATAAAAATTTTTTTTTTGTTATATCAATAATACATAGAAAATTAATTTTATAAGAATTAATTTGTTAAAATTAAATGCTAATATAATTTTTTAAAATGAATTATAAAAATACTTCCTATTTATTTTTTTTTAAATTTTAATCATTTTTCTTTTTATTATTAAACATTAAAAATTATCTAATTAAGTAATATTTTAAAAAGATAATTATCTAATTTATTTTTCACATTAAACATTTATATATATATATTATATTATATATATTTAAATGGAGGAAATTTAAAGATATATTCAGTAAGTATAAATTTATATTAAAAAAAGATATATAAAAATTAAAAATTATAATTATAAAAGGCAAAATGATATTTGATGAGTATATAAATAATATAATACAGGATTGGATAATTTTTTTTTGTCACTAAACAATTATAAAAATATTTTATAAATAGATGGTATATGAATGTAGTAGTTTATTGATATTGACTAATTGATAGCTTTTAAAAGATAATAACAAAAATTTTTTTTTTTTTTATAATTTATGTAGAATGTAACTAAAAAAAATAAATAAATAAATTTGTTGTATAAATTAAATAATTCATTAATATAATAGTAAAGATATGTAAAGAAGAAAGATGATATTGTTTGATCATAAAAATAAGATTTAGTACTTTTATATTATTATCTTTATCATTATCTTATTTTGGTTATGTATATTATTGTAGATATGTTAAATATTTTATTTATTATATAGATATATATATATACATACAAATTTATGATTATTTTAATATGATTCATGATATTATTTATAAAATTAATTATTTGATTTAACATTTTATTAAAAGATATATTTTAAATATCTACATACTTTTATTTTTATATATATATATAAATGTATAATTGTATAAATTATTCTATTAAATATATTTGAAAATTTTATTTAAATATGTATATCTTTGATATTTATAGTTATTTAATATAAGGAAAAGAAATGATACATTATATAATTATGGAATAAAGAAAGTTAATTATCAAGTTTATGTAATATTTATCAAATATCCCTTAAATTATACATTTATATGTATAAAATTTATATCAAATACCTCGACAGGAATAATATAATCATATAGACTTGTTAATTAAGGATATCATAATTTTAACTAATTTATCAAGCCCGACCGGATATAAGAATGTGTTCAGATATTTAAAGAGAGATGATTAAAATAAGTGAAAGTTAAAATATAATAAAACTTGTAACAAAAGAAGAACGACATTTTAAACTTTTTATCCATATTTTCTATTAAAAACTATTAACTTACCTCCCATCTTACATTTTTATCTTTTTGCTTTAAGATCATAATAGATAAGCAATAAAAGAAGTTTTTACTTTTTAATTATCTTTCAATCAAATAATACCTTTTATTATTTAAAAATATATTATAAATTTACATTTATATAATTATTATAAATTTATATATCTTTTCAAATTATCACATTTAATGGTACTTATAGTAAATTGTTTTCTAAAAATCAATTTTATAAATATATATTTTTTTTCCTATTATCAATAAAGTTTACCAAATATTTTTGGTTCAATTATAAATCGTTATAAAAATATTAGGATAAAAAAAAATTAAATAATAATTATCTATATTTTACTATTATTTTTTTTTTACCTTAATGCTATATTTAAACTTCTTTTTTTTTTTATATATTATAAAATAATAGTATATATGATAGGAAAAAAAAAAATATATCGCCATTTAAGATGATGATGATGACATAAATGAAATGGTATTGTCTTCTGAAAGCATCAAAACATCGACCTATTATATATCTTCTTTCTCTTTTAATTAACACCCATTATTTTGGTAAAAGTATTTTTGATTAACTAACAAATTTTAAAATATAATTTTTTTTTCTTCCTTTTATCTATTCATCCTAATACTAAAATATGATCATTTTTAGTCTTTTCGTTTCGTTTGCCTTTTTTTTTATTATCAATAAATGTATATATATATACATATATATACATATATCTTTTATTTTCATTTTAAAATCTAAATTTTTTTTTTTCTAAATCTTTTTTCTTAATAATGTCTTTAAGATAAAAATTAATATTATTATTATTATTCTAAATTAAAAAGTTTAAAAAGTAATTAATAATAGTTTATGTAAAAAAATTATTGTCATCAAGATAACAAAAAAAAAAATAAATAAAATATTTTTTTTTGAAGCTTTAAAATTAAATAAAAAAAAATGCTCAACTATTTATGGCTATTATTACCTTACTTTTTAATAATAAATGGAAGTTTTGTTGTTGAAAATTTTCCTCAAGATAAGTGAGTTTTTAAAAAAAAAGAAAAGAAAATTTTTTGATAAATTTTAATTTATTTTTATTTAAGTAAAGAAATATTTTCTGTATATAGAGTGACACCAAAAAAAATAGAAGAATTGGAGATATTACGACAATTAGAAGCTAATAATTCCAGAAATGGTTTTGATTTTTGGGTTGAACCAAGAAGGATAAATTATTTTTGTGATATTATGACACATCCCACAAATCAAGAAGATCTCATTTCTACATTACAAAGGCATAATATATCGTATAGATTAATGATTAAAGATGTACAAGAGTAAGTTTATCTTATTTTTATTATAATAATAATAATTATTTTTTTTTATTAAATTTATTATTATATTATTTAATTTTTAAGGTTAATAATAAGAAATGAAAGACAAAAACGAGCTAAAAATAAAGATAATAAAAAGTATAGTGATAAAAAGATTAAAATGGATTTTAATAATCATTCTAAATTTTTTCAAAGATTTGAAGATGATGTTAGTGATAATAATCAAAGAAGAAAAATTCTTGAAAATGTAGGTGAATTATTGGCAAAATATCCTTTTGGTGAGTATACTAGTTACTCAGCAATGATTAAATACATGAGAACTGTTGAATTTTATTATCCACATATTGTTAAATTAATTAGAATTGGTAAAAGTCATGAAGATCGACCATTAGAAGGTTTAAAAATAGGTATTGAAAGGAGTGATAAAAGAAAAAAACGTGCTTTTTGGATTGATGGTAATATTCATGCTAGAGAATGGGCTAGTAGTCATACAGCATTATTTATAATTAATCAACTTGTTTCTGGTTATGGAAAAGATAAATTTATAACACATTTTTTAAAATATTATGATATTTTTATTTTACCAATGTTAAATCCTGATGGTTATGAATATTCAAGAAGTAGTACACATCCAGAAGTTAGATTATGGAGAAAAAATCGTTCACCAAGAAAATGTGCTCCTGGTTATTGGGGTGGTATAAAATGTTGTATGGGAACAGATTTAAATAGAAATTTTGATTTTTACTGGAGTGAAACTGGTTCAAGTGACAATCCTTGTAGTAATCAATATCATGGTTCTGGTCCTTTAAGTGAACCAGAAGCTAGAGCTGTTAGTGATTTTTTAACATCAGAAGAAATGTTTGATAGATTAGATGGTTTTATAACATTACATACATATGCTCAACTTTGGATTCATCCATATTCACATGAATATGAAAATTATCCAACAGATGTCAGGGATATTGTAAGTCATATATTAATTTTTTTTCATAATTATTTTATATAATTTTGTAGTCACGTGTTGCTTTAAAAGCAATAAATCGTTTACGTGCTATTTATGGCACAGATTATAATTATGGAACTGGTGCAGATTTATTATCACCTGCTTCTGGTGGATCTGATGATTGGGCAAAAAGTACATTACAAGTAAAATATGTTTATTTAATAGAATTAAGGCCAGAAATGGAATGTATGTTTATTTAAAAAACTTTTTTTTTTCTATCTTTTAATTTTAATAAAAATGATTAATATATAATTTTTAAATAAAAAACAAACTTTTTTTCAGTGTCAGGTGGTTTTATATTAGATAAAGATGAATTAATACCAACAGGAGTTGAGACATTTGAAGCTATCAAAGTAGTAATGGAAGCATGTTTAGCTAAAAATAAATTTCCAACAAAAGCTGATGATCTTGTTTTGGAGGATGCCAAAACACAACAAAATATTTTTGGAGCATTTTTTGGAAAAGATACAAATATTGGTATGTTTTCAAATTTAAATTCACAAACAACACCTTCACCTTTTGGTATGGATAAAGTTATTGTTTCAAGAGGAACAACTGTTACTACTACAACTACAACTACTACTACAACTGTAAAACCTACAACTATTAACAATATATTTAGAAATGTTAATGAAAAAATTGTTAAAATAGAAATACCTCAAACTTCAACTTTCTCAACAACAACTAAAAAATTCCAAACAACAATTAAGAATGAAGTTAATACAACTCCAGAAATACTAACTAATAAAAGTAATGGTATCTTATCTGAAAAGTTATTCCGTAAACAACTTTTGCGTCTTGAAGCAGAAGGAAAATTATCAGAAAGTTTTAAATCAAATATATTATATCATTCTAATGATTTAGAAAGTTCTCCCAAACAAAAAGAATATGAAGATATAGAGATACCTAAACATGTAATAACAACTTCACCACTTAACATAAAATCACAAATTATAACAAAAACAAATATGTTACAAATTCAACCAATCTATCATAATCATGATTTTGTAAAAAAAAATGAAGTATGTGAAGATAATCAACGTTCATGTAAACTTTGGATAAAAGCACGCCCAACCGTTTGTCAAGATCATAAACGTTTCATGGAAATACAATGTCCATTATCATGTTCATTTTGTACTTCTTAATTTCTATTTTATTTTAATATTGTTATATATAAGATATTTATTATACCTTTTTAATAATAAAACATATTTTAAAATATTATTTTTTATTTTATTTGATTAATAAGAGTAAATTAACAATAATAAAAAAAATTACATGATTTTTTTTTGTCTTTAATGTTATAAAATAAAATATTATATAATAAAATAACTATGTTTATAGTATATTTATTGTATAAATAAATTAAAATCATCAACAAAAATTTTTATTATTTGTAATGACATAAATATATTTTAAAATGATAAAACAATTGTCATTCTATTATAACAATATCATCCATAAAATTATAAAAAAAAGATTTTTTTTCTATATTTAGAATATCTTAAATATTTCTTCTAGTCTGATAATTAATTATATCATGTGTTAAAGTACATAAAAAATTTTTATATAACTTTTAATGTACCATGATTAATTTCCTTCAAAGGGCAGACAAAAATATATCAAAAAGTTTGAAGTATAATATACATATTATTAAAGTAAAAATTAGTTTTTTTTTATTAAAAAAAAAAACCTAAAATCGAATATAAATTTTAAAATAATGATAATTTTTAATAAAAAAAAAAATAATAATCAAGGACAGGTATAAACATACATATATGTAACAATCAACTATTTAAAAAGTGTTTTATTTTGAAAAAATAGAAAATTATGAAATTTAAACGAAGATTAGATTTTATTTTACAAAGATTTTATCACTAAAAATATTTATAATGTATTGATATATTTATTTTAGTAACTATTACTAATATTATTTTTATTATTTATTTATATTATCATTAAAAAAAATAATCTTTATCCATATTATTAGTGTAATAGTAAATTAATAAAATAATTTGATATTACTTTCGTAAAGATATTGCATTATAATTTGGATCATAATTGGAGAGATAGACACCAAGAAGGAAACATATATTGATGTAATTTATATATTGTACAGTTTTCCTATATTTAATCATTTAATCATTTATTTATTATTTGCCAAAATACTATATTTATACCATTAATTATATATATTTTTTATTTTACATATGTTAAATCAAATATGAAACTAATATTTTTTTATTTAAAATAATATTTTTTTAACAATTTTTATAGAAGTTAATATTATGACAACAAATTGTTTTACTAATGATGGGTATGAATTTAATGAAGTATTATTAACAGATTATTATCAATTGACAATGTGTTATGCATATTGGAAATCAAAAATTCATAATGAAAAGGCTGTTTTTGATGTTTTTTTTAGAAAAAATCCTTTTTCAGGTGAATATACAATTTTTGCTGGTTTGGAGGATGTTATTAAATTTGTTAAAAATTTTAAATTAAAAAAATCTGATCTTGAATATATTAAATTACAATTTCCACAAAATACTGAATCTGAATTTTTTGAGTATCTTGAAAAATTAGATTGTTCAAATATTACTATATCTGCTATACCAGAAGGGACTGTGGTTTTTCCTAAAATTCCATTAATTACAATTGAAGGACCTTTAGCAATTTGTCAACTTCTTGAAACTTCAATATTAAATCAAGTTAATTTTGCTAGTCTTGTTACAACAAATGCTGTTCGTTTTCGTTTAGCAGCTGGTGATAATGTTCAATTACTTGAACTTGGTTTGAGACGAGCTCAGGGTCCTAATGGAGCATTATCAGCTAGTAAATATTGTTATATTGGTGGATTTGATGGAACAAGTAATGTATTGGCAGGTAAGTTATTTGGTATACCAGTAAGAGGAACACAGGCACATTCATTCATATGTTCATTTGGTAAAGATTCTAATTTAAAAGGAATGAAATTAAATGTTAATTCAACACATGAAGAATTTGATTTACTTGAAAATTCAAAGAATGTTCTTAATTTGTTGTTTGAAAAAATTAATTTTAATGTTGATATAAATGAATTAAATAAAGGAGAATTGGTTGCATTTTGTGCATATGCCACTACATTTCCAGATTCATTTTTAGCTCTAATTGATACTTATGATGTCTTAAATAGTGGTGTTATTAATTTTATAGCTGTAACAATAGCTTTATTTGATGCTGGATATCAATCTGTGGGATGTCGAATTGATAGTGGAGATCTTTGTTACTTATCAATAGAAATAAGAAAGTATTTTAATGAAATTGCAAGAGTTTTACCAAAATATAATGAATGTATGAATAAATTAATAATAATAGCTTCAAATGGAATTAATGAAAATACACTTCAATCGTTTAATGAACAAGAAAATGAAATTGATGCATTTGGTGTTGGTACAAATTTAGTAACATGTGAAAAACAACCAGCTTTAGGTTGTGTTTATAAATTAGTTTCATTATCAGGAATTCCAAAAATTAAGTTAAGTCAAGAAATGGAAAAAATGACTTTACCAGGTAAAAAAAGTTCTTATAGAATATATGGAAAAGGTGAAAATCCAATTGTTGACTTTTTATGTCTTGACAATGAACCTGAACCAAAAGTTGGAAAAGAAATCCTTTGTCGTCATCCTTTTATAGAAAGTAAACGAGCTTTTGTTACTCCAATAAAAGTAGAAAAATTACAAAAAGTATATTGGAAGAATGGAAAAATTTGTCAAAAAATGCCTTCATTAGTAGAAATAAAAAAATATGTTAGTGAAAATATTAAATTAACAAGAAAAGATCATAAAAGGTTTTTTGATCCAACACCTTATAAAGTTTCAATTTCTAAACAATTGTATGAATTTCTTCATACATTATGGTTAGAAAATACTCCTGTTAGAAAATTAGAATAAAAAATATATTTTTGCGATTATAAAATTAAAGTTGATTAGACTAGTTGTTTTAAATAATATTCAACGAAATAATAAAATTTGCTAATATTCAGTTTTGGTAAAACTATTTTTTTTTAATAAAAATATGTAAATAAATTATTGTTTTTTATTTTTACGATTTTAATTTTAATTATTTATTTAGATTTATACAATATGTATTGAAAATTAATTTTTTTAAATAAATTCTAGTTTTTTTTTATATTATTATGTTAATTATGATATTTTTAAAAGAAAAAAAATAATCATGATTTTTCACTGTAAGTATCTTTTTTATTGGAAAACTTCAAAAAGATATTTTGAAAAAATTCTTAAAGAATACTTTTAAATATTAAACTAATTAGTAAAATGATAAGAAATATAACTAAAAAAAATGTCATTGTATTCAGTAGACCGTAGATATGATCTCTTAATTATTTCCAAAGTTGGAAAAATTTAAATAACTCCGTCCACAGTCTACTGGAGAAAAATGTTTTTTTTTTTTAAATTTTAATCATAATACGGAAATTTGAAGAAAGTAAGAAAGTTTAAAAATGTTTCAGACATGTAATAATAAAAAATTAAACCACATTTTAATAAATCTAATCATTTTTTAAAAAATAATGGTATTTATATTTTTGCTTAAAATACATATTAAGATATAATATATTAATTACTTAACAAAATTTCCCCAAAAATAATAATTTCAAAGCTTTTAAATTAAAAAATGAATTCGTATTTCTAGTATCTAATTTATTTATTTTAATTTTGTAAACTGTCAAATTATAAATTTATTTTATCATATATTTTCTGCTTAAAATAATTACTCAATTTTCAGATAAAGTAAAAAATTTTAAAAACTTTTTAAACATATTTTAAACTAATTACTAATTTTAAAACTTGTAAACTAGTTATAATATCAAACTATACTACATAGTTTTTGATATTCTGTGATATGACTGTATGTTATACTTTTAAGTAATTAAAAATATATTTTTAAAAAAATATTTACACAGAGAGAAAAAACATTTATATTTGATACTTCTAGATTATAATAGTACAAACAAAATAATCAAAACTTTTATTTCAATTTTTTACTGATTAGCTGAAAAAATTGAAAAATTGGATTTTGTAATGTAATTGAAAAAAATCGTTTACCTTATTATTAAAAAATATATAGTATTATTTTAAAGCAATAACTTTATTATATATACCTAAGCGATATTTTATAAAAAAAAAAAAATTTCAAACTCAAAAATATGATTATTTGTAAAAAATGAGGATTGATAATTATTTTTTGTCTGTACCATAGTGATCTAAGAGATCTAAAAATAAATGTTTTTTCTCTTTATGGAATCAACTAATTTATTTCCACAAATTCTGCAAAGTATAATAATTCATTGGTCTCTTAAGGGTTATATTAAAAAAAAGATAAAACTAAAAAAAATGGTACTAAAAAAACTGAAAAGTACCTAAAAGTTTCTCATATCACAAATCAAATTTATTAAAATTATTATTTTACTTTACAAAACAAAAATGTTTACAAAATAACCAAGTTTAAATATCAGGTTCAGATTAATGACAATTATAAAATAATAATACAAAAATATATTAGTAACAAACAAGTCTCAAAAAAAATATTAAAATTTAATTTTATCATTCTGTTGTTATGAATAAATCATTTATGTTATAGTTTTTTGATAAGCTTTTATTTTTTTAACCCAATAACCTAATATATGTATTTATTAATATATCTAAATTTTACTTTTATTATAAAATTAATCATATTTTTTAAAATAAATAAAACTGATAAAAAAAAATAATAAAATACTTTGAAATTATACTAGAGACATCTAAATTTTTAAATGTTAACCAAAAATGGTTATTTTTTTACTATCAATTCATTGTTCTCATTTTGATCTTTTTAATAAAGTTCTTCTTTCTAAATTACTCTAAATACATTGTTATTATTTAATACCAGTCAAATCTATAAATATTAAAAAAAAAGTTAGTCATTTAACATTGCTTTATTTTTCTGGTATATAAATAATAAAATTTATAGGAATATCTTTCCAATTTAATGTTAACACATATATAAAAAATACTGATTTTCTACTTAATCATATAATAATGGGTAACAGTCCAACAAAATCATATGAAAATGAAATAAAAAAAGAAGTAAGTTTATAATTTTTTATTTTATAAAATTTTCTATATATAGATCAATGAAAATCCCGTTGTTGTTTATACAACAAATGGATGTGGTTATTGTGTTAAAGCAAAAAAGAATTTGTATAATGAATCCATTGATTATGTTGAAAAAAATTTAACTCAATTGCAAATTGATGATCCTGTAAAATTTCCGGTAACTTTGGTTTTTTTTTTTTGAAAACATTTTATTTTAATTTTAGGAATACTCTAGTACTTTGATGAATATGACAAAAAGTCGAACAGTTCCTCAAATTTTTGTATGCGGTAAATTTATCGGTGGTTGTGATGATCTGGAAAAATTAATAATGCATGATGGTCTTCTTGACATATTAGAAACATGTAGCAAAGAAACAGTAACTAATATAAGAAAAAAAAGAAAAGAATTTTCTAAAATGTAAATTAGTTTTTTTTTAAAGCTTGTTAATTTACAATGATACAAAAAGTTAGATGAAATAAGATAAATAATTTTTATTGCTTAAATAAATTTTTTTATTTTGTATTTAGTTAAATTATAGCGATTTTTTCTAATCTTTGTACCATTTAAAAAGCGTAATATATTAGCTATAATACATTAATGTATTTAAAAATTTTATATTACTTTTGAAATTAATAATTATATAACAATTAACAAAAGTTTTTGGTATTAAATATATATATATTGTTTAAACAATAAGTTATATCATAAATCAAAGATTTTTTCAACAAATAGCTATCTTTGAAAATGGAGAAATTGGGCTTATGAATATTTTCTGTGCTAGTCAACATTTTAAAAGTAATCGAATGATATTTTTTTTTCATTTTCATAGGATAAGTGATAGTTAAAGTGTAGAAGCATTAAAAACAATAAATAATTTAGAAAAATTTACGCTTATGATTATATTTTGCTACATTTAAAATAACAATCAGGTTTTTGTAATTAAATACTAAAAAAGCTTCATATAAGATCAGACTCAAAAAAAAATTTTTGAGATATAAAAATGATAATAATGGATTATATGCAAAGACTTACCAAACGAAATATCATAAAAGATTTTAAACATTTGAAAACCTTTTCAATATAAGGGATACCAAAAACTGTAAAAGGAGTCCAATGCATCTAGTTCCATACTTCTGTAAAACTAATGACTAAAAGCTATTACTAGATTCTTAAAAAAAATTTTTAAAAACATATTTTTTATCATATCTTTGTTTTTTAAAGTCTTACAAATATGTAAATAGGCCTAATGAATTTCATGTTAAAAATTATTTTAGAATCCTTTTTTTATTATTTTATTATGCTGTGTATATTGATATTTAAAAAAAAATTCTCCAATTTTGCCAACAACTTTGACTGCTTATAATTCATAAAGTTTCAATTTTAGAATATTGTTGATTATATTCAAAATTTATCCAATTTCAAGGGCCATCGAATGACTATAGTGTCATATTCAAATTCCAAAAAAAGTTTTCTTTTGGTCACATTTTTAGAGGTAAAGTCGGAAACTTAAAATAATTGTATCCAATTTCTGAATCTCTGAAAATAATAATGTTATAGCTATGAAAATTACTAACCAGGAACAAATTTTGAATATAAATCGAATGAAACTAGTCCCATCTTCATAGGGTAATTATTTGCTGAGATACTGAAAAGTCGGGAACAATGAATATTTTAGAAAAATTTCCACCTTTGGTCATATCTCGCGTCATAATGAAGATAAATGCAATTAGATTTCTGTAATCGTCTTCAAATTACCTTTCATACGGAGTCTACCTTCAAAATTTTTTTTTATCGTGAACCACTTTTGAGATATAAAAAAATGATTACAATGGATTACGCGCGAAAAAGTACCAAGCATAGTATTTCAAGAACAATTAAAAATTTTAATTTTAGAATATTGTTGATTATATTCAAAATTCAGCCCATTTCAAGGGTTATCGAATGACTAGTGGCATATTCAAATTTCAAAAAAAGTTCTTATTTTTTATTTTTATTTAAAAAATATTTTAATTACTTATTTTTCTTTATTTATTTGTTTTTTTAGTATAAAAAGTTTTATTTAATCAACATTGTAATTATAAAAAAAATTATACATATGTATAATATTCAAATATTTAAAAAAAAAATTTCTAATACATCAGTGGTTCTAAAATTAAGCCAATAAATTTATCACATTATACTACTATAAAAAAAACATGTTTAATTAATTAAACGGAGAGTATATAAAACTGTTAAATAAATACATTTATGTTGAGCAAAATTTGATACGTGGTTTTATTGAAAAAAAAATTTTTTGAATAGTTAATTTTTAGTTAATTCAAAAAACAGTTTCAATCTTTCGTAAATTTTTTCATTATCAAATAAACATCATAATATTTTTAAATTGTATAATGTTCACAAAAAATTGGTTTCAAAAACATTTAATATAAAATTTACATAATTAATTGTTATCATATTTATTCAATTATTGTATATTTTTTTGAATAAAAATGATATTTAAAATTTTTTTATAATTATAAGTTTCTAGAACGTTATAAAATTTAATGAATTTCTATTTTAATTTTACTAAAAAGCATTCATTAATTAAACATTTAAAACATAGCATTTAGTTGATCAATTGAAGTCATAGAAAAATAGATATATTCAATCATAATCATACTATTTCAAATTATATTTCTTTTTGAATTTATCTAAATTTCTATGTTAGTACAAAGTACATCCTTTAGCTATAATAACATATTAATATCAATTAACTTTAAAGAGGGTCATTTACATTAGAACGTTTTTTTTACCTATAATTTGATAAAATATGAATATTATTTAAAGAAAATGTTAATTTTGTTAAAAATTTTGAATAAATAGAGGAAAATATTCAATTTTTTATCATTCGAAAAGTTATTAAATCTTCGTGTTTTTTAACATAAAACAATTTACTATGTTTCTGGTTTTTAACCAATTCAAAACTCTCTGGCTGCTACTTCTTATAACCTTCACACAATGTGAAGGAAGTACTTATGGAACCTTCTTTCCTTCGGTTCCTAAGGAAATCAATCAAACAACATTTCCAGTCGCCATCAAGTCAAACTCGTCATCGGATGTAATTTTATTGAAACTTCCGGGTTTTGACTACAAACATGGACATCAAGAAGATGCATTTGCTGTAAACTCGAATATAGCTAGACTTCCATCAATATTTTATAATGAAAACAGTACATTTTCTTGGATACTTCAGGTATATAGCTTGTCTCAACCTCATTTAATTGATTGTGGAACTATTACAAATACGCACAGTAACGGAACGCTTCAGAAATTAAGATGGAAGTTCAATTTCAATTGGCAGCTTGCACCAAATCCTTATATGGCAGCAAAAAAAGTTCATATATCAAAACAACTTCCAATTACCAATAAATGTGGAAATGATCAAAAAAAAATTTTAAAATTTACAAGAGACAAGGAAGGCAAATTATTTAAACTCATATTAGTTAATGGAGCGTTGAAGACGTCGGACGAGTTGCCACATGTGAACAAACTCTACTATTTGTTTACAATACCTAAAGATACTTATAAAAAGGAGATTGCAGAGCCTTGCATGATCTTTAGAGCTGTCAATGACATACCAGAAATAATAGTACAAGGTTACAATTCTACCCAAAAATCGCTCAACGGTATAGACATTGATGTCATTAAATTCGACTATTTGGAAACGTCTCTTGAAATTCAACTTCTTTTACAAAATCAACCAAATTTAAAAGATTTTTATAAAAACGAAGAAATTTTAATAACCAAAGTTATATTCACAAAGGATGGAGCTAAGGAAGTACCAAACTCTAACGAGACTACCAAGGGAAAATTCTCATTAAATGGATATGAGCTTTTAAAATTTTCTTATAATTGCCCATCGACTGAAGACGACCACAAGATAACGAAGATCTTCTATTTCGCACCACCACAAGAAAACTTTAAATTTCCATTGGAGTATATTCTCTACGCATCAAATGAGACGGTGGTCAGACCAAATTGCTCAATCAATAGATTCAGTTTTGGATACCTCTATTCAGTTGATTACATTAATAAAAAGATAGTTAATCTAACTGAGTTGAATGCTAATGGAGTAGNAAATCATTAGTAATTTTAATTGGATGATCTTTTAACATTGTACCCATAACTAAAATAAATGCTGTATTTTTTCTTAACCATTCTGAATTTTTCAATGCCATTTTTATTACAATACCACCCATTGAATGTCCCAATAAAACATATTTTTTATTTCGTTTATTTTTATATAATTTTTCTAATTCAATAATACTATTTATAAGAAATTTTGCTTGACGTTTTAAAATTGTTGTATCAAATATACTAAATTCTTCATTAAAATGAGCGGAAAAAACATTAAATCGAAAGGGTGATTGAAGGCGTTCTGTTTTATTTTGTAAAATTGATCCAATACTTCTAACCATTGCGGCATCAGCAGCATTTCCTGGAACAAAAATAATAGGAATACCATTGAAATTTTGACTTTGTGATAACTCATAAAAATATTGACCTTCACCATATAAATAAAAATTATATCTTAAATCTTTATTTTCATATAAAGACTAAAAAAAATTATTAATTTATTAAATTTCCTTACATAAAGCTGTGGATATCTCCACATAGAAGTCATTGAACATGAATGTTTAAATTGTTGAAGACTAGTTTTGAGATCATAAATTATCCATATTATTAATAATATAAAAAATAATTTATATCCTCTATCAATATTAAAAAACATTAATAAAATAATGGAAATAAAATTATTTTTATTATTAATCAAATATTGATAAATTTATATTCAAATTCATAATAATTTGAGGAAGTACTAAAGTTTAGTAGATGAACGTTTTTCCAAGTTACTATAACTTAGCATTTAAAAAAATATACTAAAGATAAATGTATTAATAAATATACAAATATGGAAAAATGTTGTTTTCTTTGAAAATTAATTATTGATAAAAAAAATAATATATTATAGATGATTCTTTTCAAAAAATATTAAAAAGATAATCAAAAGAAATGAAATATAGATAACTGTTGCTTATAATATTATATCAATTTTTTAAAAAAAGATTTTTTTTTGAAAATATCAAAATATTTATATAGATTATTTACTTTAATTTTATTATAACAGTAAAAACTATATAATTATATATATAAATAGTAATAAAAAAATTAAACTTTGTTTTAATAGTTGAGTCAAAATTATTTGATAATCATACTTTCAAAAGTATTTACTAACCCAACTGTTATTGAAATATTAAAAGATTTTATCATATTTTATTGTTGAGCCTGTATTATTTACTAAGCCAGGCACTTCTTTCAGATGTGGACTGGCAAAATTTTTGGGTTGCAACACCGGGGGATCCGGAGTTGCCATATTTTTTTTGTCAAATAATTAGTTGACGGTAGTTGATTTTTTTTTATTTCTTGCAATTACGATATACTAAATATCTGTTGGAATAATAAAATAACTATGTAATGGGATGTTCTGATAAATAATATTTCTTTAGTGATAAAAGGTAATGTCAAAATTGTCATGGAAAACAATAATGTTATTTGATTGGTACAAAATATAATTAATTTTACTTATGTAATCTTTTTTTTCTAATTAATATAAAATAAAAAATTTTATTTAATGATTTTAATTTCCTAAAAGTTTATACTTCATAATAAACAAAAAAATTTTTCTTATTATAAAATTAAAAAAGTAAATTTCATAACTAATTAGTTAACATAAAAAGGGTAAACGCTTTTCTCCTTATTTTTATAAACTTATTAGAAAATAATTATTTTAGAAAATTTGTATTGCTAAAAAAAGAAAATTCTATTTTTATATTTTTTTGTTTTCACATAAAATTTAATAATAAATTTATAAATAACACTTTTACTTGTGCATTCTTGCGTCAGGAAAATTGTATCATTTGATGTAATTACTTTTCTAAAAAATAATTCAAAAAATATTTTATTTGATAAAAAAGATTCAATATCAATTTCACGGATACAATTCAGTTTCGGTAACACTTTTTTTTGAATCAAAAAATGTAAATAAATTTGTATTTATTTTTAATGCATTAATTTTTAATCAGAATACTTTTTTAATCCTTTAACCAATTATATTTTATAGCAAACAATAATTAAATTAATGATAAAGATGAGCATTAAAATGATTATATAATGTAGAATCGTATATATGAATAATATAAAAAATAAAAAAAATTAAATTTCAAATTCTTTGAAGCGCAAAAAAAAAAGTTTCTTTGTATCCAAAACTTTGAAAACATTAAAAAGTCATTTTTGAAAAAAAACACATATAAAATTTATAGCTATAATATTAATAATCAGATATATTAATAATATATATTTTAAAAAAAAAATTTTTATTTTAAAAATAAAATTAAAAGATTTTTTATTAGGAATAAAAGTCAATCATCTTTATTAAAATAAAGATATTAACAATTTGATTTTATTGTATAACAGATAATATTTTGTTGTACATTATAATAAGAATTTAAAAATGTATTTTTATTTCATAAATAAATAAAGAAGTTTGAAAAAGAGTAAACAATTCAAGACTTTTTTATTCTTGTAATAGTAAAATATTGAATCTTATTTAATAATTTTTTTGAAACAACAATGTAAAAATTAAAATTTATGATTTATAAAAAGACATAAATTATAAATCATTACTAAAATTATTCTTTAAATGAATAATTTTTTTAAATATAATTTTAGACACATAGAAAAAAAAAGTTTATTTTTGATTTTCTAAAGTTAAATGGATGAAAACAAAAAATTAAAGAATATATTTTTAGTTTTTCTTTAGTTTGTAGAAAAATAAACTAAAATAATTAAAAAAGAAAGTTTTTTCTTTCTATTAAAGAAATTCTTTTATCAAACTTAATAATTCGATAGATATCTTTAAAAAAATTTCATAAATAGATTCAAACTTTTCAAAATATTTGTTTTATTGAAAAATTAATGTAAGAACTGTAAAGAGAAATATAATAAGGAATTATATTAATCTTTGTATTTTTGTACTTTAATTTTGTATGAGTATTTTGAGCTATACATTGTACTTTAGATAGTTAAAATTAAATACGCGCCACTAATTAAGTATAAATACTGAGCTAGAAAGAAAATTTTTTAGTCTTATTAGTTAACTAAAATTTTAGTGCTGAATACCTAGTAAGTTTTATACTCAATTTATTAGTTATTAATTATAGGTGGCCACTAGCGTTAAATTGTCTTAAATATTGCTAAATTGTTAATATATAATAAATTTGTAATTGTGTTATCTTTTGGTTTCGAAAGGGATACGCCATACAATTTCTTATCTTAATCTTCTACACAATAGTGTCTTAATATAATAAATTCCTTATATATGTACTTAATACAAAAAAAAACATAAAAGTTTTCAAAGATAAAAAGTATAAATGGTTTAATCAATGGCATTTTTAACTATTGAAATATATATTTTCAATTATTTTTAAAATTAGAATATAGAGTTTAAGCCTATTTTAAAGAACATTTTTTTTAATAATTTTTTATATAAGAAATTAAATTTTGGTACTATTCTGTTATACCCCCCCCCCAAATTAAAATGATAGAAACTTGTCTTAAAATTATTTTTTTTTAAAAAAAAACAAGCCTATCAGATTCTCCATCTTCTTTTCTACAAGATGGAAAAAAAAAATTTTAAAAAAAATTAAAAAAAAAAAAATAAATTTATTATTTATTTGTTACTAATCTTGGTAAAATTCTGTTAAACCCTTTTTTTGCTTAAAATGATAGAAACTTATATAAAAAATATTTTTTTTGAAAAGTAAATAGGTCTATCAGATTCTCCATCTTCTTTTCTACAAGATGGAAAAAAAAAATTTTAAAAAAATTAAATTTATCATTAATTTTTATCATGAAATTAAAAAATTGTCGTTAAATTTTATCATGAAACGAAAAAAAAAAAATGACTCAAATATCAAATCTCATCATGTTTTCTATTATTATTAGCTAATTTTTAAAAAAGTTTGTTTATGTTTTTTATTTTATATTGGGTTCATTCTATTTTCTTTAAGTAATTAAGATTTTATTTGAAAAAATTTTATTAATTATAAAGTACTTTCTATCATTTTAATTTGGGGGGGGGTATAACAGAATAGTACCAAAAAAAATTCTAATACATACATGACTTTAAAATTAAGCTATTGTTAATAAATTTAAAAATTCATCGCATTTCAAAAGTTATTGAATGACTACAGTGACATAATCAAATTGAAAAGAAAATAGATTTTTTATCACAATTTTAGAGATGGAATCAGAAATCTAGAAAATTTTTAACCAATTTTTTAATCTCTAAAAAAAATAATATTATAGCTATGAAAATTATTAATCTGGACCAACTTTTAAATTGAAATCGAATGAAACTAGTCCCATCTTCATAGGATAAGTATTTAATGAGATACTGAAAAGTCGGGAACAATGAATATTTTAGAAAAATTTCCGCCTTTGTTCATATCTTGCTTCAAAATAAAGATAAATATAAGCAGATTTCGGCAATCGACCTTAAATAAGTTTTCATGTGGGGTCTACCTTCAAAATTTTTTTATATCTCTAACCACTTTCGATATAAAAAAAATGGTGACAATGGATTGCGCGCGAAAAAGTACCAAGCACAATATTTTAGAAACCGTTGAAAATTTAAAAATATTTTCAACGTAAGGTATATCTTAAATTATGTAAGAAGACCAGCGCATCTGGTTTTATGGTTCTATGACCTCATTAACATTAGTTATCGCTAGATTCTTAAAAATTTTTTTCAAGCACACTTCTTATCATATCTTCATTTCTAGAAGTCCTATGAAGATGTGAATAGGCTGAATGAATTTCTTGTAAAAAACTGATCTAGAAAAAAGTATTTATTTTTAGAATTTATAACATTATCATAGAAATCGTCATTTACAAAAAAATATTCCCCAGTTTCGCTCCTCAACTTTGAATCCTTATAACTCCTGAAGTTTCAATTTTTGAATATTGTTGATTATATTCAAAATTCATCCCCTTTCAAGGGCTATCGAATGAATATAGTGGCATATTCAAATTCCAAAAAAAGTTGCTTTTTTTTGTTCACATTTTTAGAGGTAAAGTCAGAAATCTAGAAAATTTTCAGCCATTTTTTATATCACTGAAAATAATAACGTTATAGCTATGAAAATTAATATTCTAGATCTTCTTTTGAATAGAAATCGAATGAAACTAGTCCCATCTTCATAGCATAAGTATTTCCTGAGATACTGAAAAGTCGGGAACAATGAATATTTTAGAAAAATTTCCGCCTTTGTTCGTATCTCGCTTCAAAATTAAGATAAATACAATCAGATTTCTGCAATCGACTTCAAATGAGTTTTCATATGGGGTCTACCTTCAAAATATTTTTATACCTTTAACCACTTTTGAGATATAAAAAAATGGTGACAATGGATTACGCGCGAAAAAGTACCAAGCATTGTATTTCAAGAACCGTTGAAAATTTTAAAATCTTTTCAACGTAGAGTATGCCTTAAATTATGAAAGAAGCACAGCGCATCAAGTTTCATAGTTCTGTGACCTCACAAACTTGAGTTATTACAGAATTCTTAAAACTTTTTTAAAAACTTTTTTCTTATCATATCTCAATTTATAATTGTACTATAAAGATAACAATAGCTGCAATGAACTTCTCGTAAAAAACTGATTTAGAATCATATGTTTATTTTTAAAATATCTCATCGGATCATAGAAGTCGAAATTTACATAAAAATATTCCCCAATTTCGCCCTCAACTTTGAATCCCTATAACTCCTAAAGTTTCAATTTTCAAATATTGTTGATTATATTAAAAATTTATCCCCTTTCAAGGGCTATCGAATGAATATAGTGGCATATTCAAATTCCAAAAAAAGTTGCTTTTTTTTGTTCACATTTTTAGAGGTAAAGTCAGAAATCTAGAAAATTTTCAGCCATTTTTTATATTTCTGAAAATAATAACGTTATAGCTCTGAAAATTAATATTCTAGACCTACTTTTGAATAGAAATCGAATGAAACTAATCCCATATTCATAGGATGAATATTTGCTAAGATACTGAAAAGTCGGGAACAATAAATATTTTTGAAAAATTTTCGCCTTTGGTCATATCTCGCTTCAAAATCAAGATAAATGAAATCTGATTTCTGCAATCGTGTTCTAATGAGTTTTCATATAGGGTCTACGTTCAAAATTTTTTTATACCTTTAACCATTTTCGAGATATAAAAAAATGGTGACAATGGATTACGCGCGAAAAAGTACCAAGTTTCATATCCCAAGAACAGTTGAATATTTAAAAAACTTTTCAACGTAGGGTACGTCTTAAATCAAAAAAGAAGCCCAGCGCATCAAGTTTCATGGTTCTGTGACTTCATTGACTTGAGTTATCACTAAATTGTTAAAACTTTTTTTAAAGTATATTTCTTATCATATCTTAATTTGTAATTATCCTATAAAGATAAGAATAGTTGCAATGAACTTTTCGAAAAAAACTGATTTAGAATCATCTGTTTATTTTTAAAATTTTTCATTGATTCATGGAAGTCGAGATTTGCAAAAAAATATTCCCCAATTTCGCCCTCAACGTTTACTGTTTATAACACATAAAGTTTCAATTTTCGAATATTGTTGATTATATTCAAAATTCATCTCATTTCAAGGGCTATCGAATGACTATAGTGTCATATTCAAATTCCAAAAAAAGTTGTTATTTTTTTGTTACTTTAGTATAAAGTTAGAAATTTTTATAATTTTCAGCTTTTGTAAAATTATTTGTATTTTTAAAAATTTTTTACAAAAAAATTAAAAACTATAAAATCAAAATTGATCATAAATAAAATAATAATATTTTTAAATAATGAATAAAATCATTTTCAAATTTTTTTAAAACACTTTTTTAAAGTGCCTTGTTATTTATAAAACATTTTTTTATTAATATTTTGATTTTTCTTTGTTAATAAATTTGTTATATCATTTCTGTTGAAATTTTCTTTTTCCTTTAAAAAATATGAAAACTCTATAAAGAGAAGAAAATTAAATTATATTCCAATTGTAAAAAGTAAAAAATATAAAAAGTGAAAACAAATAAAATAAAAAAACTTTATAAAATCTTAAATTAAAATATAATGTTTTTCTATATAAATATATTTTTCATACAGAATCGTAGTTAACAACACAATTTCATAAATAACATAAAAGTATTGCCCTGCGTGAAATTATACTTTTTAAACTATCATATTACCATACACTTGAAAAACTTTATTAAATTTAAATTTGCATGACTCTACTATGACAGTTACTCTAAAAATGATCTTTAATAACTGCTTCATCCAATGTATCATTCTTTTTTGATATTACTTCTGCTTGTTTCTTTCTACTAAATGGATTTGCTAAATCACTTGGTGGTCGTGGTATTGTATGATCATATTTACCTAACAATCCTTTTACAATATATTCTTCTCTAGAACAAGTACCAGAATTTTTTTCTAGATACAGAAAACTTGCAGCAATACTTAAATGAGTACATAATTCATAAATTTGAAGACGTTTGGTTAGTATTTCTTGTGGAGAAAGATATTTTACTTCTCTATCTCGGAATCTTTGTATTTTTGGTTTTGATTTTTGTTTTATACAATTTACCAATCTTGGATTTATTTCAAAAGTTTTGTGATCATTTTTAACCCATGGTCCTTCTAATATATGGATTGCTAGATAAATAATAGCCGAACGAATATCAAGACCAGTACGAAGATTAGAAATTTTATCGTGTCCTGATTGCAAATATTTTACTTCATATTCTATGTTACCAGAGTTTGAATCAATTTTTCCTTCACCTAGACTATAACATTGTGGAGATATTTGTGAAGCATATTCTTGTTTTACTCGTTTAACAAAATCATGATCATCAGATTTTTGAAATCTCTTTAACTCATATTCAATTTTTGCACCATTTAATATAATAATTAATAAGTTATTAGATATGGTAGGTCTCCAGTAATTTTTAGTTTTGTACAACTCATCAGTCAATGCTTCCACAAGCCATGCTTCAAAACTTTCAATACTTTCATCATAATAAATGGCAGGTAAAGAAGATGGTAGAAATTTGCGAGATTGAGAGGAAGCAGTTCGCATAACGCCTGAAATTTTATTGTTTCATAAATTTAGAAAAAAAATTACAATTATCAATAAAAAAAGCGAATATAATCGAGGTTATATATATAAGTATTTAACAATATAATCACTCAAAACGGGGACGAGTTTTGTAATAGATAGTGATGCAACGAATAAATATAAGAAGTGATAATACGGCAACGACTCCAGCAGGAAATACTTTTCCACTATTATAAAAACGACGTCCCATAAAAATTGTTAAAAGAGCAGAAACACCACAAACAATATGATTATTGTTGTAGTAAGCCCCAGCAACTACGATAGCTCCTGATCCAACTCCCATAACTAATGAAGGAATAGAAGATGCTTTTAAGTAACCAATAATACCTCCTGTGGCAACAATTGCTCCATAAATAATACCGACGATATCTCCCATATTCTAAAAGTAATAAGATATTACACTATATATAAAAAATAAATACAAAATTTTGATAATAAATTAATTAAAACACATTAAAAATGCACGACTGCTATAAGTAATCTTGCACGGAAAAATTGTGGACAAAGTTACTAATACTCTGTTAATAATTAAATCCAACAACCTATATGTATGAATAATCAATTTTTAAAGGTATAAATAATAATTTTAAATTTGATATCAGTTTTAGAAACATTCTGATAACAACTATCAATAAAAATAATTAAAACATTATTTAATCATAACAATTTATTTAATGATAACAAAATGAAACAACAAGACCATTGAATGTTTAATAGATACGTTGAACTGGTCCCATAGTAGACTTAATGTGAAGGGAACGTACATTTTGCCAGTTCTTCTTTAAAAGAGAGACTAAGAAATTGATAGCAAGAGAAAGATTAGAAGTCAATTCTTCTTGTTGCATCTCAACGTGTCCAATAGCAGTAGAAAGGCAAAGTACCTTCTTCATTTGGAATTTGATAGTACCCTTAATTTCATTAATCTTTGATTCAAGAGTTTCATTGTGGGTAACAACAGAAGGGAATTTTCCGGCTTTGTTAAGTCCTGGTCCAAGAATACGTGGAATTTGCTTAATCAAAGTGTCAGAAGCAATAAAAGCATCGTATTTTTTGGCAAGTTTCTTAATAAGTTTCTTGTCCTTGTTGAGCTTTTTAAGGTCATCAGCAGACATACATGGGAATCCATTTGCTTGAGCTTCATCAAGATGTTTTTGATCTCCCAAAACACATACTTTCATTCCTGGGCGTGGGATGTGCTTAAGTCTAAAAATATTTTGTTAGCGGCTATTAAAAAGCCGTCCTCAAATCTACGTAAAAATCTTATTATTTTAAAATTAAAAACTTTGGAGCAGATTATATGATCGATAACTCCTACCCATTTTTTAAGGTACTGGGTTAGAACCCGTCAAGAAAAAACTTAATTTTCTTGGCTACCTATCTCTCATATAATTTTGGAAATTTACGATTGATTCAGAGAGTAGGCTAATATAAACTTACCTAATAGTACCACTGAAACGTTTGTCCTTTTGTGGATCATAATTCTTAAGACCAATTTGAAGTTCGACTGACTCACGGAACTTACGTTTCTTGTCTTGTGCAGCCTTAAGAACGTTGTTTATAGCTTCGTTAAGAGTGTCTTTTGAAATCTTAGACATTTTGTCTTAATATTACCCTTAAAATATATAAAACTATTAAGAAAAATAATAAAAAAAATCATATAAATATATAACGAAATTAATTACAGAATTTGAAACAGAATAAAAAAAGTTGTTTAAAATTTGCTAATAAATTGGGAAAATTTATATAGACTACTGTGATGTTCAATTGTAAACATTCTTTACAAGACATATTGTTTGGAACAATATGTATTAAAATGAAAAGTGTTAAAGAATACTATTTGATTGATAAATAACATTTAAAATGATGAGATTTTACAACCAAAAAAACTTTCAGTATATATAATCCGCTGTACTTTGATTGTTGAAAGTTTTATTAATAAAAATTTTTAACATTTAAACATAATAGTAAAGAATGGTTTACTTTTTGATGTAGTAAAAATGTTCTTTTTAATTCAATAATTTCAAAAATCTACATATAATTTCAAAAATAAAATTTTATATTTAATTTTTGCAAGAATTTTTTAAAAATACTTTATTTTTTTGATATTTTACATTTGAAACAGTTTTTAATCAAATTTTGTTAAACTGTTTAAATATAGTTATTTTAGAAATTAAAGAATTAGAATTTTTAGCTATGTCTCATGCAAGATCGAAAAGTTATAATAAAAATATTTGTTCAATTGAACATCAGGAGGAAGAATTAATAAAAGCATTTGAAATTGAAAAAGAACGTTTTGAATCTATTGATGATTTAAATTTAGAATCAGCAATATTATTAGCCGAAAGTGTTGAAAAAGAGTTGAAAAGACTTGTAAATGGTATGTTGTATTATTTTTCTTAAAAAATATATTTGAGTAATAGATTCAAAACATTTTAAAAAGGTACGAAGTAAGGTTGGGAGATATCTTATAAATAATGTTTCTAAAACAATATCTTTATTGCTTAGTAAAAATTCAATGAAAAACGATGATGATAACGACAGTGATTTATCTGGTGTTCAACAAGTTGGTACAATAAAATTTCAACGAGAATTTGTTGATGTTGTTGAAATTAGGAAAAATCAAAAAGATCTTCCTTTTGAAAAAATATTTACCAAGAATAGGATTGGGAATAATGTTACTCAGATTCTTATCGAAGATCCTTATATAATTACAAAAGATCAAACCATAAGTCTTTATTTTTTTATTATTGCTATGAAAAGCATATATGATACTCTAGAATATGTGGAAATCAAAACAAAAATAAATCCAGGAAGAACAAAAATATTTGAAGAACTTTCTCAAAAATTCCAAGAATATACGAGATCTGAATTAATAAAAAAGGAGCGTGAAGTGGCTCGAGAAAATTTAGTTTCTATTCAAAATAAATGTAAAGAAAAGGGAATTAATCTAAGTTTTACTTTTGGTAGTTCTACTATGCATGATAGACGTATCTTGTATGTTTTTCTATTTCTATTTATTCATAAATTTTTTTTGTAGTTTCAACTCTGGTGTAGTAGCTTATCCGGGAAGAGGATTATCTATTCACAAATTAGATTTCTATAAACATGATGGAAATTTCAATAATGTACCATGTAATGAATGCTATATACCAATGTTTCGATTAAAAGATTGGGATATTGAAATCCACAATTTATCTAATTTTAAATAAATTAATTTTTTTAGTTAATAAAATTTATTATTTCTTTTGTTTAATTTCAATAACAAAAAACTAACATGCTTACTAAAAAAATAATTAAATATATAATTAACGCCTTTTCCAAATCCATTTAGCACGTGCTCCAGGTTGATTAACTTTACTTCTTTCTTTTTTCCTTAGTTCTTTTGTTAACAATCCACTTATTTTCATTTTCTCAACTTTTTCAGGATATAAAGCAGCTATTCCTAAAGAAACAGCATGCCTAACACTTCTTGGTAGTGCGGATAAACCACCATCACCCGTTGTTGTTGCTTCAATATCAACTTTACCCATGACATCAGCTACTATCAACGGACTAATAAGACATTCTCGTGCTAGTAAAGATCTAAAACAACTAAAGTGATGACCGTTTATATAATATTTTCCAGTACCAGCATCTCGAACAACAGCCATAGCTTTTGTTGCTTTACACGTTGTTTTAGCAGTAGCATATCTTGTTTTTGTAACTGGATCAATGGAAACACGAGGAATATGACCTCCAAAAATTGCATTTGGTTTATCAACTGAAGTAATGCTTTCACGATAAGACATTATAAATTCTTTTTCTAAAGATGAATTTGGTAAAGAAGCTAAATAATCAAAAGCCATTATCCAATTGGCATACAGTTCATCTGATAATTTTTCACCAAGTTGGGTAGATAGTTTTTTTTGTGAAAGCCACAAACTTCCACTAAGAAGGACTGAACTAACTTCTTCATTTTTTTCTTCTTTTCCTAAGTATTTTACAAGTTTTTTCGTTCTTTCACCAATATCAGACAATAATCTATAGAATTTAGGTTTTAAAGTAAAGAAATGGGAATCTGCAGGTCGACCTTCATCATCAAAATCAAGTTTGTGAAACTTTGGTAATAATAATTCAGGACTTTTCATTACTGGTCTAGCTTTTTTATCATGTAGAGAAGATGGAAAAAGATACTCAATAGATCTATAATTTAATTTTATAATTTTTTTTATAAATAAAAAATTTTTTACCTGTCAATGTCAGTTTGAGTCATTGTATCAGGATCAAGACCCATCATATTAGCTAAATGTCGTCTTCCTAATTCAAATTCATCCTTTTCTTTTGCCATTAATCTAGCATTTTCTTTGGCTCTTGTAATATATGTATTTAAAGCTCTTCCAATAGACTTTAATCTTCTAGTCTGAACTAAATCATCGTCAATATTTTGAGAAACTGTGATTGAATTAGGTGAATTACTGGATATTTCTTCAGTAACTTTTACAGTACTACAGAAAAAATTAGTTGAACGATAGAAATGTTTTCCATGTTTAAATAAAAATTGTTTAGAATAATTCCCAAGCATTTCCTTAACCAGGTGAAAGAAAATTTATATAGCAATTTTTAAAATGTCTTTTAAAGAAAAGTTGGAGAAATGACATTTATATGTACGTATAAAAATTGTACGAAATAAAAATATGTGTCGTTAAAATATTTATAATTTTAAATTTTGGTTTCATTTAATTTTATTATAGAATTTTATATAATAAATTAGATATATTAGTAAATTTATATGTTAATGAAGTAATAAAACATCATACACTTGATATGGATAATTTTTTAATAGTTAAAATTTCTTAGTTTTATAAATTAATGACAAGTTAATATTTTTAATTATTCAAATTTTAATTATCATATTTATTTTTGTACTTTTTGTTTAGTAATAAAAAAAAATTTGCAAAAAAAAATTGTAAGTTGTAAACAAATATTATATAAAATGTATATTTCAAAACAAGTATTATCATGTATTACCAAATAGTAAATATTTTAATTTTACAAATGAGAATTATAATTTTAAATTTATTCTTCATTAAAGTTTTAATTCGTTCATTGCATTTGCATAGGCTATTTAATATACACTACTTATTGAGTCTTCTATATGTAGACAAGTAATAGACTCAGTTTTATGAATTGTATCTTATTTTATATCTTTTCTATGCTTCAATAAGACCTATTTTTAATACATATCTCCCCAATATAATTTATACTTCAATAAGTCGTTTAAGGTTGTAACTATATTTACCATTGAAAAATGGGATTTGTTTTTATCATTTTATCTAACAATTTAATTTACACAATTATTTTTTTCTCATAACAAACATATTAAATGATTTAAAATGTTTAGTTTAATTTTTATTTTTTTTAATGTTAAACAATTCCACGTAGTAATTTTTTTTAAAATATAAAAAATCAATTTATATTGTAATATTTTAGATAATGGTTGAAATTCGTGGAGAAACATCTTCTGAAACAGAAAATACTCAATTTGGTAATGCTTCTAACAGTGATAGATCAACTTTACCACCAAGGCAATCAGTTATTGTATAGTTTTAATTACTTTTTAAATTATTATTAAATTTTTTTTTTAGAAATTTCTCAAATCTGATCCTAGTAATACATTTCTTTGTATCTTACGTGTAGGTACTGTATTTTTTTCTTTTCTTTATCTTCTCCCTTCAAGCGATAATGGAACTTATTACAACAAGGCAATGATAGCAGGTGCTGTTACAAATGGTATTAGATTGTCTCAACGTTTAGGTGAAAATTTACAATTTAGTCGAGAATTTGTAACTAATGCAGTACTTGAAGATTCATTTCATTATCTTCTCTATTCATTACTTTTTGCTATGAGTGCTCCTATGACGATGGCACTTGTTCCTGTGGCATTATTTGGTCTTCTTCATTCAATAAATTTTATTAACAAAGTTGCACAAAATACAGGTCACGGAAATAATGGAATTATTATTAAAGCACATGGATTAGTCAACCAACAAACAAAAAATCTTCTTGGTATCGTAGCAACAGGAGAAATTTTTATGTTCCCAATACTTTTTGGGTTAATATTTATAGGAAAAGGAACAATTTTTCTTCCTATAGTTTATTACAAATTTCTTTGTCTTAGATATAGTTCACGAAGAAATCCATATACAAGAGTAGCCTTTAGTCAAATGAAAACTTCTTTAGTACAAGCTTCCGCTTCATCTAGTTGCCCAAGATTTGTATCAAGTTTTATCTATAAAGCTATTGCTTTTGTTGAAAGATTATCCCCACAAACTGTCTCTTCCTAGTTTTTATATGTGCAATAAGTATATAGTCTTTTTTTTATATAATATTATAAATATTTATAATTTTTTGTTATTGCACTTGTTTACTTAATTGACCTTTTATATCCACACAATTTTTTTGTGTAATAAAATATATATTTATTTATTTCAACAAAATTTATTTATAAAAAATTGAACAAATATTTTTAAAATGCAAAATAAAATTTGTAAATTAGTGTATAAAACTTCAATGTTTATATGAACATTTAAAAGCCAAAACCATAATCAGTAGATCTTGATAACATGAATAAAAAATAGATAAACAATAAAGATATGGAAAAAAAAATATTAAAAAAAGCTCAATAAATAGAGCTCCTCTCTCAAATTATAAAAAAAAAATTATAACTTTTTTTTGTCTAACAAAAATACGATTATAAACAAATTATGTAAAATTTCCACAAAACTGAAATTGTTTTTATAGGGTGGAGCAGATAAGATTTCATTAGGATTACTGTTTATTCTAACAAAACTTTCTATTTTAAATATTTTAAAGTTGTGCTTTTAATGATTTGAGCAAAGTATGGTTTATATGTGTACTTTTAACTAACGGGTCTTCTAAATCTAATGATAAATATTATAATATTAACTACTAAATATGGAATGAATAAATAAAAACCGAGTATACATTCATGATTTTAAGACGTAATTATTTTTATATAAAAGTGAACAAATAACTATGATTTGAGGAATAAATTGCAGGTACATTTCGACTGAATAAACAATAAAAAAAAATTTAACAAAAAAAAAGTAAAATATGAAATTGTAATAATAATATATAAACAGTTTTGGAAACCCTATTATAAACAACCCGTGAAAACTACTTATAATATTGAAGGTCTAATTTGAGAAGGAGCTTAAAAATAATAAAAAGCATAAATTGATGTTAAAGAAGATATGATTGATATGATAAAGGCTTCTACATAAAATAATAGTATTTTTGGTCTACAAAAACTTTTTGCCTAGTTATATATTTTTTTAAATATAAATTAATAATTATTTTGTTTATATGATTGTTATAAACATAATTATTAATTAAACTGGTCGAAATTTAATTTCAGGTGGATCTACTTGGAAATTTGCTTGAATAATTTTTTCTATTTGAATTTCTTGTTCATTATCTAAAGGACCAAGTGTCCAAATCAAACAACACCAATTAGCTGCTCTAGCTTTTTGGGTTGTTCTTATTACATCAACTAAAGCTCTAGTAAGATTCATTGATTCTATTCTTTCATTATAACTACCAACTTCACCACGAAGATATGAAAGAATATTTTCTCTTTCTTGGAGTCTCATTTTTTGAAGATTTTTAATAGCACCTAAAAATTCAGCCATTACTTCATGAACAATTGGTGGCATTGGTTTTTCACGTAATTGTATCATTTTTGATAATAATGTTGTAACACGAGCATGTTCACGAAAATAATCAACAATAAGTCTATCTATTTTTAATGGAGCTGGTGGAAGTCTTGGTATTTGAATAGTATTAGATGAACTAATTTTTTTACCAAGATTATGCCTTGCTAATTCAGCTTCTGTTTTTTTTCTTTCATTTTCAAGTTGACGATATTGTGAAGAACATTCTTCTATTTTTAGATAAACAGTATCATTTTCTCTTTTATAATTATTTACTTGTTGACAAAAATTAACAATATTTGATACACCATTTGTAGGATACATTTGTCCTCTATCACAATTTTTTGATGTTATTATAGGATAAACTGGACGAAAGTATTCTGTTGGTGGATAGTGATAATTTTCAGGTAATATATTATTTTCAATTACTGGTCCATTATTTCGAAAGACAACATCATATATTTGATCATATGCAAGTTGATGCATCTGGAGAGTTTTATGATATCTATCTAATTCCTCTTCATCACAATTTAATTTACCATCTCTTGTAATATTTGGGGGACAAACATATGCTAAATGAGAATTAGGTACAGCTCTTGAAAGTGGAACATTGTTAAAAGCATTTGATTGATGAAGTTTTTTATTTGCTGAATAAATTGGAGAAGATGATTTTGTTCTATTTGTATTTTGATACATACTATAAGTAGCTCCAATTTGATTATTAGGAAGAATTGGTTTTGATGAAATTTGTGTATTATTTTGTCTTGGATGATTTTTTAACATTTCATATGATTCTTTTTTATCATTTTGATATTGTGAATACATTGAATTCCAACATCTATCATTTCCCCATTGTTGATGTTTACTATTATTATCATTATTATTATTGTTATTATTATTATTATTTTGTGATGGTATAAATTGGCATTCTTGAGATTTTTCTTCATTCCTTGTATACATTTCTTTAACTTTTTCCATATTATTTTGTGGTAATGGTCTATTTTGAATTTGATTTAAAGCTGAAGTTTTAGCATAACTATTAAATGGTGTATTGATATGCCAAATATTATTCATTTCTTTATTTGTATCTGCTAAATCAGACAAACTACTTGGAAAATAATAACCATCATCTCTATTATTTGAAGGATCATAATTTTGCCAAATATTAGTTGTTGGACTTGGAGTACTTGGTATATCTATAGGTTGTTGTGTATTATTTATATCATTCATAGAATCTTGCCAATTAGATAAAGAAAAATTTTCATTTACTTGTAAATTTCCCATTTTAGTTAAAATATTAGAAAAGTATTTATTATTACATCCTTTGGCATTATTAATATAATAATTTGATCCATTTGAGTCATCAAAATTTCTAGTCCACGTGGAATTTATAGGAGAACTGTGACGAAGTGGTGAGGTAGTAAAAGAATCTGATCGCATACTATCTGAATGCTCCTCACTACAATTGGATCCCTATAATTAAAAAAAAATAATTTAATAATTGTTTATAAACAATAAAGTGTAAATTAATATTTTTTTTTATTTTTAATTTGATAAAAAGGGATAAATTACCAAAATAATATGAAATATAAAAAAAAAGAATCCTGAGAAATTAGAAATAATTTTTAAAAATACTTGTCACGTGTTATTATTTTAATAAAGAATATTTTTGTTTAATCATCTTTCATATGCAATTTAATTTAAACACATACTAACAAAAAAACATACAATATCCATATATTGATAAATTATTTAAAAAAAAAAAAAACATTTATGTTATAGAATATATATATATATATATATCAATAGCAAAAGTCTATCTTTAATTTTTTATTTCTCTCTCACTATATCCACTTTTCATTATTTTATTTTTCAAGTTCCTTAGTTATGATAAACAAAAATAATAAATCTTTGGTATTAAAACGTGACCTATATCAATATTCATCAAAATATCCCATCATAAATCCCTATTATTTTTTTCAATACTATTTTATTATAAAGTATTACCCTTTTAGTAAAATTTAAACGGCCAGCAGCATGAACGTAGAAAAAAAAAAAAGACATAAACCAACCCATATAAACGCGTCCCAAGTACCAACTGACACGAAACACAACTAAACAATCAAAAATATTCGCCTTTCTTTTGTGAAAAATAAAAATTTTAAAAGACCATGACTGTTGGTAAATAAAGAAATATTTCGAAAAAAAAAAAAAAAGTTTTGACGATCACATACTTTTAGTTAATTTTTCAAGGTACTCCTAATAATAATTTACATTTTTATATGTAAAGAATAAAAGAGGAAATAAATATTAAAATATATAATAAAAACTGATGATGGTGTTTTGTGTTGATCATGATAAGAAATTCAAGGATTTTCCATAATGTAAAAAAAAGGTCAGCTGTGAAAAAAAATAAAAAGAATTTATAAGGTTGATGAAGTATTGACAAAAAAAAATACATTATGTTATTGCACTTTTCCGATTGGACTTTGATTACACAAAAGACAACATATGTTTACTTTCTATTTAGTTATATCCTCTTTTTATCAGTTGAAAAAACATGAAAGAAGTAATTTATTAAAGGAAGTAAACGGGAAGGTTTTCTAGATGGTACCATCTTTCACCATTTCTCCTACAACTAGGGGTTGTTTTAAGAAAATAGCAACGTATGTGATTTTTTTATTATCTAATTAAAGAAAAATTGTGTAAAATATATATATATAAATTTATTTTAAATAATTGGTATAATTTTCATTTGTTTTAACTAATATATATATATACATATATAAACAAAAAAAAAAACCACCCTTTGCCACCGTGATTACATATCTTGAAAGTGAAGACAAATTATATTACTTACTCTTGTATATATATACATATATATAATAAATATAAAATATCTTAATGAGGAAAAAAAAAGGTATTATCAATTAATGGTGTTTGGCATTGAAATATGGTATAACATTTCAATAAATAAAACATCTTTCCCTAAATAAATCTTGTTAATATATCTTTTTTTTTAAGATGCACTTTATGATCAAATGTATTAGTCTTAGTAATTTTTTACTCACTAATACTAAACACATTGTCTTTAACTTAATGGCAACCAATAAAAATAGAACAAGATCATTTCATTTGTTAAGAACAAAATTGTTTAAATTTTTACATTAAAATAATAGGACATTAAACTTACTTGATCTGGAACAGCTGGACTATTAGTTGTTGATGGAATATCATTGTCATGCTTATCAATCCAATTGTAAATATTATTCCATGAATTCCAACCATTTAATGGTTCTAAAAATATAGAATTATTTTGATTTAAATTATTTAAATCTGATTCATTTGAAAAAGTTTCATGAAATGCCATTTTATCTTTGGAACATCCACCATTTTCACTATTAAATTGTGGAACCCAACATGAAGAAGAAAGTTGGTATAAATTATTATCAAATGATGGTACACCTTGAAAATCATTACCCTTTTCTTGACTATTTAACTCATCAAATTGTTCATTTTTTACATCATTTGGTAAATGAGGATCCCATATGGAAGTATGACCGACTTCATTACTTATATTAGACATATCAAAACAAGTAATTGCCATTCTAAAAAAAAAAAACATAAATAAATTAAAAACAATTAAATGTTAAAAAAAAATGCCGTTATAAAAGAAAAGATATATACTATAATAATGATAAGTATAAAATAAAAAAAAAAAGAAAAAAAAAATATATATATAGTCTAACAATTTTTATAAGTAAACTGTTTTTTACTTGTTATTTGTTAAACATTTCACATAATAAGTATTCTAAAGTGCTTGCACTTGATTAAAATATTTAGTAAGAAAAACAAATAAAAGATGAAAAGGTAATAATAGATAATTAATGTAAAAAAATATTATTAATTAATTAATTTGAAAAAAAATATTAGAAAAAAAAATTAAAAAAAAAAGAAACATTAAAATACATTAGATTATGAAAAAAAAAGCTTATCTTATAAGTAGTTTGATGTAAATCTCAAAAATCAAAACACCTTTCCGCCCATTTTAAAATTAAATTTAAATATCAAAAGCAAATGATTTTATATTTAACAAAATAATATATATAATATTTATATCTAATCAAACAACAAATTCATCTCCACTATTAAATGATTGCCTCATAGTAGGTAGGGTAAAGTTTCTGAATTGTAGGTACCTTTTGGTGCGCGGCATCAGCTAATATAAAAAAAAATAGTTAACGTTGATCTACATAAATTGTTTCCTTTACGACTATTATTAATATCAAGCCTTAAAAACCAGCTTGTCTCAGCTTGGGGGTCGTAAGTGAAAAAAGAAAGAAAACGAAGGCATATCAGAGTGCAAAGAATATAATAGAAAATTATAAAAAAAAAAAAGTGAATATAAAGAGAGTCTGGTACGAGGCAGCACCGGACAAGTCGAGCCAACAGGCCAGCTTGGTAGGAGCTGATGGAGCAGTACAATTGAAATCAACCTTTTGAATGGTTGCCTAAAAAACAAGGAAAAAAGCGAGACTCTAACGTATTTAAAAAGATATGTATATATTTTGTTTGCATGAATAATATACGGAAGAAGGCAGATGAGAAGAAGAAGAAGAGAATTAAAAAATATATAAAATTAAAGTTATGCTATATATTATAAGAAAATGCTCATTTGCGCATGCGCAGTCGGCTTCTACATCGTTGTCTATCATTGTAAGTGTCAAGATTCACATTCCATTATTTAAAAAGAAAAAGCATATATATATATATAAAATATATTTATATATATATATATATATATTTTCTATGTAGTACTAACAGTGAAAGCACATAAACATACTATAACAAGAGTAGGTGTCTAAGAATTACAAGTGCCAGATGAAAAATTTTAAGAAGAAAATATTTTATAAAGAATAAAGGATAAAATTATTAACACTTATAATCTTTAATTCTATTCAATTTTGAAGATAACCTTTTTGACAATGTCATACAAATAAATAAAAGATCTCTAGAAAAAAAATAATTAAAAAAAAAAGAATAATAATAAATAAAATATTCTGAAGTTAATTATATTATCAAAATATATCAACAGGACCTTTTAAAAAAAAATTGTCAAAAAATTGCCCTTTTAAAATTGTTTAACCTCATTTCCATATGAAAAATTATACTTTTAAAATAATTTATAAATAAGGTTAAGAAAAAAGTACTTATTTTGCAAATAGATTGCACTATTGGATGTGTATCATTATGAAGATCACTAGGGAGACAACTATTAAATATGTCAACAACATAAAAAGTAGATTATAAAAATGTTCTAAAATTTCAAAAATTAACAAACAAACAACTTATTAGAAAAAAAATTTTTTTTTTTTTTTTTAATTTGCTAAAATTGTTCTTTATATGTTGACGTTATATTAAAAAATAATCAACGAAAAAAAAAAATAATTATAGATATAAGAAAATATATTTATAAATGTAATAACGTATATTATCTTTTTTTTTATAATAAATATTGTTTCACAATTAAAAAAATTGCAATAATAACAATAATTTGATAAATTCTAATATGAGGTCAAAATAAAAAAATGGTTAAAAAAAAATTAGAACATCAAATAAGGTGATTATAAATGACAATTAAGGTCATAAAAGATTTAAGTAAAAAAAAAATCAAATTTGCTTATTACCACGTACTCTAGAAGTTTAAATGAATTGGATGATAAACAAAAGTTTATCATCACATCAATAATATAATCTCAATCCTTGATGAAATATGAACATTAAAAGTATAATGTTTCTATTTATTGGTATGTCTATATTATATGTACCTTTTAAGCATGACAAGTTGGTTAAAACAAAACTTATATACAAAGTACATTGTAAAGTATAATCATAAAATGATTAAATATTTCCGAAAGAGTATTTATATTAATAAAGTTAAAAATATTAAAACAAACCTAGAGATGAATATTTAACATTATTTATTGTAGGCATCATTATTTGACTAATTGAATGACATGACCTGCATTTAACGTAAAATAAAAATATATAATAAAATAATATTATAATCTTCATATATCATTTATTTATTGAGGAAAAATCTATATCCAAATTTGACTTCAAATAAGATTAATTAGATTTTTTTTTTCAATAAATTATATTGTATATCTAGAGACTGTATTATATGATAATTGAAGGACATATATATATATATGTATATATATACACATATATATATATATTTAACTAATTTAAAATAAATCTTTAAAAATATCATGGAGGGAAAAGTGAAAATAAAGAGAAAAAAAAAGAAATTAATTTTTAACAATTTATATATAAAAAAAATAAAAGATGGCATTTAAAACAAATTGGATATTAACCTTGGTTAAGTCTGGAACGCCTTCATTAACATTTTATAATAACTATTTATTGTGTCATGCACATCTTATCAATTTTTAAATGTCAGTTATACGAGAAGATTGTGTCATATAATATTTTCCTCGCTTTTTTTTTATTATTTAAAAATAAAATATGTAAAAAAAAAATATAAAATACTTCCTTCAAGGTAGTTTAAAGTAGTACCGTTCCCCTGATAAAATAATAAAATGGCACAAAATGGTATAAAAATTATGTATAATATTAAAAAAAAAAGCACACATAAGAAATGATTTTAATAAATGATTGGGGAGTGGTAAGTATTTTTTTTTTTTGTTATAAAAGAAATATAATATTAAAATCATAAAAATTGGTAACCAAAGATGTAAACAAAAATATAGTTGACCTGCATATGATGATATGACAAATGATCAAAATCATTTTATAAATCAGGTAAAAGATCTTATTATAAAAATAATAATAATACATAAAGAAATAGCTATTTCATGTTGTTGGTCTATAAAAATTATTTTGTTCAATATAAGAATCTTAACAAATAATATTTTATAAAAAAAAAATTTAACATTAAAGCATCATCTAAATTCCCACTTTTGAGGGAAAATAAAAAGAGTTAAAACGAAAAATTTAATAAATACTATTATATTTTATGAAAATTAAATTTGCGTGACAAACCATCACGAGAGATATTCATAGAAAAAGAAACGAAAGAAAAAAAAAAAAAACTTTGTAAATAAAATTATAAAAAACAATGTCTGGGTACTTAGGTAGGTAAATAAAGTTAAGTGATTAGACATGGTTTAAATATTAATCTATATTTAGTAATGATCACTATTTATTATTAATTAAATAATTACAACATTATGCGAGAAAAAAAAAATATTAGTATATTTTAATCATGCTTTTCGATGATATATAATATGATTTAAATTAAATATATCATTCTTATTATTACTTATAATTAATCATATATTATTTTTATGTGTTAAAAAAAAAACTAAATAAAAGAAAAAAAAATATATCTATAAATATACTAAATATTTAATTAATATAACGTAACAAATAATATAAGATTGTCTAAATAAATTATAAAATATAGTTTATTAAAGGTAAAATATAGTGGAACATCAAATAAAGGGAAATAATCTTGGATAAATGATAAAAAAAAACTAATATATTTTATCAGATAATATCTAGATATTATATTAATAACGATACTAAGATGAAACATAAATTATGAAACGTATATTTTGTTACCATTTATGTTGAACAATTTTTCAATGGAGGAAAATTATATTGATAAAATAGCTTCATATTATTCACGTACGATATCATCATATATTATCATCTTGAAAAGTAAAAAATTGTTAACTCATTTTTTATTATAATGTGGGTGTTAAAGATTTATCATTTCATTGTTGTATATTTGTGTTTTAATGTTAAATCTAATAATTTTATATTAAGAGGAATATAAATAGTTGTAAGAAAATAATATGGGGTTGATATTAAAATTTTTTTTAATATTAATTTTTATAGATTATATAATGTTAGAAATAAATAGTAAAACAAAATTCATGGATATTATAGATAATCTCAAAATATAATAAATGATATGATTTTTTAATAAAAAGAATTTTATATAATAAATATATATATATATGTATGTATATATCTTCAAAATGGATAAAAAGAATTAGAAAAGAAATTGAATATTCAAATCAAATTATATAAAAAAAAATTTAATTATTAGTGAAATTAATATATATATAAAAAAAGGTAGACAAAAAAAAATTATCATTAAAATATTTTACTTCTAGTAATTTATTTGTTATTTTAAACAATTTTTATTACTAAAAATTAATCAGTAATTCAAAATTGTTTTTTAAAATTTATTGTTATATATATATTTTATATGATTATGTACTTTATCTGGGTCATCATTAAAATATAAGAGAGTTACAATTATTTATATATTAAAAAAAAAGTATAATAATAAAAGAAAAAAATGTTAGAAAAAGATAGTGAATCAAAAAAAGAATATTCAAAAATAGGTGAAAATAATATTACTAATTTAATTGTAAAAAGGATTAATAATTATCCATGGTCAATATGGCCAATAATGTTTTTATCACTTATTGGAATTTTTAGAATATTTACACCAAAATGGTTAACATTAAATGAAATTTCATTAATGTTTCTAGTAACAGTTATAATATTAATCATATTTACATGGTTAGAAAGAGTTTTAAGAAATCAGGAATGTAATAAAATTGATATAAAATTATTACAATCATTATTAACAGAAAATAAAAAATTAAAAACTATTTCATTAGTAAATGAGATATTAAAAGAATTATGGCCTTATGGAACTGAGTATGTTGCAAGTATAATTAAACAAAAAATTGAACCAATAATTCAAAAAGAATTACCAAGTATTGTGGGAAATTTTAAGTTTGATTTTATTGATCTTGGAACAAAATCTTTACAAATATATCCTACTAAATGTGAAGTTAATGCAAAAAATTCAGATAAAATGACAATTGAAATGAATTTAGTATATGATGGTGATGGAGCAATAGAGGTATTAATTGGTAAAATATTAGGTGGTATAGAAAATATTACATTTAGAGGTAAAATTCAATTAATTTTTGAACCAATAATTTTAAAACCACCATTTTTTGGAGAAATTAAAATAACTTTTATTGAAATTCCAATTTTAAATTTTAAAATGACAGGTTTAGGAAAACTTCCTGGAATAGGTGAAGCAGTGATCAATATTATTAATGATTTAATAAAATCTAATATAGTATATCCTAAAAGTGTAACAATACCTATTGCAAATGAAAAAAATATTAAACAAAGCTTAACTATTAAAAATATACGTGATGGGATAGCTGAAGAAACAGAGATCAAAAAACTTACTGCAATGACAAATGTTGGGAGGGTCTTTTTATGTAGGTTAAAATATTAATGAATTAATTTTTATTTTTTTTTCTAATAAAAAAAAAAATGTTTTTTTTAGTAGGTGGTGAAAGTACTAATAAGAAGATGGCAGATAATATATTTTTTGATATAAAATCAAATAATTATTATAATGGTCCTGGAATGATAAGACAAAGAAAAAAATTTAATACAATATTTTATAAAGATAAAATTTTTGGTATTGGTGGTATTTATGAAAATAAGAATCAATCATATATAACAGGATCTGTAGAAGTTTTAGAATTAAATAAACGTAGATGGAAACTTTTAAAAACAGAATTATATATTCCAAGGCATTCTTTTGGTTGTGAACTAATAAATGATAATGTTTATGCAATTGGTGGTGATAATACAGAAAAATATCTTGATACAGTAGAAATATTTGATTTTGAAAAACAAAAATGGTACTATAGTGTATCAATGATAACATCCAACACAGCATTTGCTTCATGTACATTAAATAATATATTATATACTATTGGAGGTGTAAACAATTCATCACTATCATTTTTTGATTATAGAGAAGGAAAATGGATATTAGGTGAAAATATGAATGATTCCAGAATATATTGTACAGCACATGGAATTGGTAATAATATCTATGTAGTTGGTGGTTACAATGACTTCAATGAGCCATTTAAAAGTAAAATTGAAATATATGATATTCGTAATAATAAATGGAGATACGGTTCTTCTATGTCAACTGCTCGTGCTTGTGTAAGTAAAAAACAATTTTAATCCTATGTATGTTATATATATATATTTTTTTTTTGTAGCATAGTAGTATAATTATTGGAAATATTATCCAAGTTTATGGAGGACAAACTCAAAATCATGAAATTTTAAATAGTGTTGAATACTATAACATTAATAAAAATATATGGATTGATGGTCCTAAGATGAGTATACCTAAAACATTTCTTTCTATTCCTAAAAATTATTAATTTTAAATTACAATATATAACATATATTTGTATAAAAGAAAAAATATTTTAATATTAATACAATAATATATTAACATAACCCTAACGATAATGAATAAAAATAGTCTAGATATTATAAACAGGTGTTTCGAAAATTTAATATTTGTCTATTATTTATTCTATTTTTTTTTTTTTTTTAATAAAGTAAGCTCAGTAATTTTTAATCGAAGAAATAAAATGTTAACGTTATATAAACATTAAACGATTCAAATAAAGACAAAAAATTTTTTTATTGAAAATAACATTTTTTTATCAATATAATTTATACTTTTTTAATATTTTTCATTTGACAAAAAAAAAAACTTTGTTTTTTGATAGCTTTTTTTTTGTAGAAAAATTTATATGTTTAATCTTTTATCATTTTTATCACTTTATTATGATGATTCTTACAATATTTATATAATCTAACAACGTCGAGAAATTCATTACTAATATGTAATCACATGATTATGATTTTAATGCTTGATACTCACAATAATTTTTATTTATTACCAAATTTCAAAGAATAAATAATTTTATTATGATAAATGAAATCTTAAAAAAATTTTTTATATATAATAACCTTAAAATAACTTATCTAATTTAATTTTTTTTTTTAAATATTAAAAGTTTTAAAAAAAAATCAGTGTGATATTACATTCCTCGTAAATATCAATTGTTTTATAAAAGTATGATTAAAAAAATGATAAATTTTTAACGATAATATAATTGTTTTACTATAGTTAAACAAATTTTTTAACTAAATCAAATTTTATATATCTTAATAAATAAATTTATAAAAATTAAACTTCATAAATTGATTATTATAGGACAATTAAATATTTTATATTTGTTTAAAAGAAAAATAAATTTAACATATTTACGGAAAAAAAAAAATCATAAAATTTATGTTATTAAAAAAAAAAGCTAAAAATAAAATTTGTTTCGACATTTAAAAAATAATTTTTGGATAAGTAAATGTTAATTTAACCACAAAAAAAGTTTCTAAATCAAATTATATAACATTGATTAAAAATAAATAAATTTAATAGTGTAAATTTTGTTTGATAATACGATTAATTATTAAAAAAAAGATATTAAAATTTAGTCCTTTTTTTTTATAATAAGAATAATGTAATATTAAAACTACTCATCAGTTTTAAAATTATTTAAAAATCGACAAACGATAATATCATACTTATAAAAATTTACATTATAACATGAATGGTAATTAAATGTTGTCAATAGAAATAATCAAAAAATATTTTTAAAAATAATTAAAAACAAAAATTATAAAATTAATGTAAAATAAATTTACATATAAATATCAATATGAGTTAAAAATTTTTTTGATACAGAAAAGATATTTCCGGTAAACTATAATAAATGACAATTTTTAAGTGTAATAAAATGATTTCCTACTATAATATTAAAAAAATAAAACATTTTTTTTAATAGAAAAAAAAGTATAAAATATATTTTTATTTAAAATTGTTTGTAAAAATTATCTTTATTCATTCTTAAATATATATACAAATAAAAATTAAATGCATTTATTATTTTAATATTTAAAATTTTTCATGTGTCTTTTTTTGAAGCTAATATTAGTTAATAATACATTGATTTAAACATCTGATTTTTCATACAACAAATAAATAATATTATTCTTACATTTTATTATCTTTTATCTTCTTAGTTTCATTTTTACTAGAAACTCCGTCTTTATCAATTTTTACACTTTCTAAAGATAGTTTGCTTTTTTCATCAACACATTTTGATTTATTTGTTTCATTTTTTTCTGTTTGAATAATCCACATGTTGTAATTTTCTTTCTCAATTTTAACAATATTCTTTTTACTAAAATTGTTATTTTTATTTTTTTTTATTTTATATAAATATGAAATGTAAAATATTCCAATAGCTCCAATAAATATTCCTATAACTAAGACAGTAGCCAATATTATGTTGAACATTATTATTACATGTAATAAAATAAAATGTCAAAGAAAAGAAAATAATAATAAATAAATGAAATGACAAGCACGTCATTAGATACAATAGTTTAAATGTAAAAAATATGAATTAAAGTGTGTTTCGAGTGATAATTAAATTTTATATTAATAACCATGCGAAAAATCAGAATAGAAAAAAAAAGAGTATACAATATTTTCAGGAGTTATATTAAATATATTTTTCTTTAAAAATACATAAATAAATTATTAATCAAAAGGTTTACTTTTATCATTTATAGATGCTTTTAATTCTGATACCATTTTAACAGTATTATTAATATCTGAATAACCCATATATTTATAATAGTTCCTTAGTCCACCTACATCTGGAATCTTATCAGAGATCTCAGTGTCAGAATTATATTGACGTAAAAAAGGTGGTGATTTGACAATATTTGTTTCTGATTTTGTTTCATATTCATTTACTTTTTTACAAGATGTCTGAAAATCTTTCAAATTATCTTTTTCAAATTTTTTTGACATACGACGAACATAATTATTACTAATAGATTGGTTTGATACTTCACTTTCATCTGAATGATTTTTCATATATCCAAGAATCTTTGATTTCAATTCATCTCCTTTATCATCAAATGTTCCTGGTTCAATATTAAGAGCTAATGACTTTCGTAAAGCAGATTTTACCTTTGCAAATTTATCAACTCTACCAATATTTGTATTATCTTTAAATACTAACTCCTCTTTTTTTAGTGTCTCATCCAAAACTCCACTCATTTCATCTTGATTTTTTATTTTTTCAACTGAAGATTTATCACAATTACTCATAACTAATTAAGGCTAAAAATAAAATACTTATAATAAAAAAAAATAAAAAATACTTATAAACTAATTTTTAATAACAAATGCAATTTTATTTCTACAAAATATTAAATTTATAATTAAGCAATTTTGGTAATATATACCTCAGATATTATTTAATAAATATAAATTTCATTAATAACATTTTTGCTTAATTGTTTTACAAAGATTTACTCATTTTCAAGTCTTTTTATTTTCCCAGAATCTTTGATCTTCAATAAAATTATGAACATTCCCCTAATAAAGTTACATTTAATTGACATTAGTATCGTGGCTTATTTAAAATTTTTCCCAATAAAATGTAACAGAAACCATCATCTTACTTAAACCTAAACTCAGTGATATTATCATTAATATAATTATTTTGAAATATATAGATGATTTTCAATATGCGTATAAACTTTTTTAATAATTGTTTTTAAATTAATGACTTTATAATTATTATTTTTAGAGAATCTTTTTGAGATGATTTATGGTTTATATCTTAGCGTGAATTTTGAATTAGTATCTTAATATTGTTATTTTCAAAAAAGTTTTTAAGATTGTTTAAGATGAAGTTCAAATAAATATTACAAGTATGATTAATTTTTGAACTTTTTTTTTACCTTTTTTGAATCTATATATCTATCGTCAGAATAAAGATTCAATTATAAATATTTAGTATTACTTGCACCAAATTCTATTCTATTTTCCTATAAAATCAGATTTCTAATATCTTCATTTCAAAAAAGGTCATTAATGTTTTCTCTTATAAGTTATTCTTCTTAGATTTTCGTGTCAGGATCGAATCCTTGAGAATAGAATATTTTTCAAATTATTTTTTTTAATGGAGGATTAAAAATTAAAGCTTGATTTGTGAAATTTTAATATTCTATTTTTTGATATTTTTCTTACAATTCTGTGGTATTTTATTTCATGTTTCTTTATTTTTAAAAATATTATTAATTTTTTCTTAACATATATATATTTTTTAGACAAAAAAATATGTGATTACTTACAATTTAATGGATAATTTTTCTAAAAAAATTATTATTTTTACAATTTACATTTATTATCGCCTTTTTAATATATAAAAAAATGATATTTATTTCTCCAAAATCTTAGAAATAATTGTTTTCATAATCATCTAAAAAAAAGTCTTTTTCTAATAACTATTGCCAATTTTTCATCCAAAACAATTTTTTTAATATAATTGAAAATCGAGAAAAAATTTTATTAGCTCAAATTTCGCCTATACAATATAAGAATATAACATTTGAAATAATTAAAAGCAGATAATATATACATTTTATATTACTTTTCTACTCATCCTCACCGGCAGGAACATTTTCACGAATGATTCTATTGAATTTTAACCTTATTTCTGTTGGATTAGGAACATCGTCAACAAGAACAACAATAACATCCATGTGCATAGCTTCTAATGCACCTCTAATTGAACCGCAAATAATTTGTGAATATTTTAAACCATTATATTTATCTGGAATTTCAACAAATTCTGTTAAAGGATTACTATCTATGATAATAGAACATTCATCTCCACCTGCACTCCATGATGTGACCTGACCTGTAACTCCAAGATATGTCTTTAGTGCTGTTTTAGCTAAAACTTCTGATAATTGTTTCATGTCTGTACATTTCCCAACATTAACATTTTTAGATAAAAAATCATCAGCAATCCTTAAACCAATATTATACCCCATTTTGTCTAATTGAGCATTGACATCTTCTACATTTTCATAATCTTTAATCAATTCAACAACTAAACACCCATATGTTATAGCAAACATCTCACCTGGAATCGTTTGTGGAGCCATTTTAAACTAATAAATTATCTTGAAAATATAAAAGAAATATTATTGTAAAAAAAATTATGCTTTGTAAATAAACGTGTTTCCGTTACAAAATCCTAAAACGAAGAGTTTTAAAATGTCCTTTTTACTTATGTTTTTGTTTATTTAAAACAAAATTTTTAGAAAAATTGAGTAGAAGTTTTACTATTTAAAAATAAACACAGAAGTTTTTTATAATATATATTAAATTTAATATCAGTAAAGAGATTTAATGTATCATATGAAATAGATAAATAAAATAACTAGATTCAAATATATATATTTTTTTGAATTGATACATTAAAATAAAAAAAAATTAATAATATTATATTTATAATCTTGTTGCTTCTGGCTATACGGTTACAAAAAAGAAAAACTCATTATATATCATGATATTTGGAATGAAGAGTACATGTATTTTTTTTTAATAGTATCCAATACACAATTATATCTTTTTTTTTTTACTTATTTATTGTTCATTATATTTTAATAATATTGAAATTATTTTTTATTATTTATGAAATTTTGTTTTGGGTAAACTAATTTTTTTTTTTAATATTTTAGTTTGGTTCTATTTTATTATGAGAGTATTAGAAAATTTGAAGTTATTTGACAAAAAATTGTATGGTGTTGACAAACAAATTGAAAAATTAAGGGGAATTATTAATGAATTTAGTTATACAAATAGGGGAGGGAGTTGTTTGGTAGTAGGTCCCAAAGGAACAGGAAAAACAAGTTCCCTTCGTTTGATTACTGGAGAGTATGAGGAAAAAATTGAAACTATATTTTTAGATTGCATTTATTTGACTTCAAATGCAACAGGTTTAAAGATGTTAGAGGACATGGATGATGAAGAGGAAATGAATGATAAATTGAAAATTATTGTTTTAGAAAATTTTGAGTTATTTTCTGAAAATCGTGATCAAATATTATTATATAAATTATTAAATGAAACTAGAAATAGAAGTTGGTATGTTTTTTTGGTTTCTGATTTAAGAGATGTGAAGAATTGTCTAGAGAAAAGAGTTAGATCTCGTATTTCAAATATTGAAATTGTATATACAATTAATATGCCATATGAAGAATATTTAAAATATTTTAAGATCATGTTACTAGATTCTTTATTTGGAATAGAAAATAAATATAATGGAAATATGAGTAAAAAAATGAAAGAAGTGGAGGAAATAAGGAATGAATTAATTGATGGCATTATTTATCAAAAAGATGTTTATGATAAATTTGAAAATCTTTATATGGAAGATTGTTCAATGTTAACATTAAAAAAAATTGTTGTTTTATTAGTATCTAAATTATATTATAAAAAAAATTATGGAAATGAAGTTACATTTGACTCATACAACACCGATATTCCACCTTTATTATTTGAAATAATTGAATTAATTGTTCCAACAAAAATAAATGAAAGTATTTTAAAAGGTTTAACAATTCGTCAATTATGTTTACTAATATGCATCATTAAATTAATGAGAAATACACAGAATATTGAATTTTTATATCATAATATATATAAAAGTTATTTGAGATTTAAAAATCAGTACAATTCTTTTGGCAAGTATAATGAATCAGATGTTGATATTTATAAAGAATTAGACACACTAGTTGAAAGAGGTCTTATTCAATATACCAATGAATCTCAAATGGGTCAGTTGTGCTTTAGAAGAGTGAAAATAGGCGTTGATCCGGTATTAATAGAAATGTGTATTAGAGAATATAAACCATTACCTTCATGTGTTAAAGTATGGTTGGAAGATACAATTGAGATGATTTAAAATTAAATAAATGTTACTATTACACATCATTAATTTTTGTTAAATTTATCCATATTTATTGTATAAAATAAAAAGAAATAAATAGATATAAAAGAGATTATTTGTTATATAATTTATAAAATTTTTATAGTATGTTTCTACCTATTTTATTTCTAGCCATTTTATTATTTGGAAAATGTGTTGATGGTCAAATATCTGCTATGTTTGGAAATCCAATACAAGCAGAAAATTGTCAAGAATGGAGTCAATGGAATCCATGTATTTGGTTACATTCACATAATGGAACAAATAGACGTTTTGAAAGATCTTATTTTGATCAATTATTACCAGGAAGAACAGGATGTCGTTCTCATGTATTTTTTAAAATTTTAAGAGAACGTTTTGGTACAGCTTTTGATAATTTTTATAATTACTTAAGAAAAATGACAATAAGTGAAAAACAATGTGGTGAATGTTCATATCAACAAAGTTGTGGACGTAATTGTCATAGACGAGGAAACGGAAATGTAATAAATCCATTATTTGTTGCAGAAAGAAAATGTATTAATATTGACCAAAATGATGCATGTGTTTCAAGGCAACTTAATGGTGGATGTAAATTATGGCCAAATCCATTAATACCTTTACCAAATGTAACAAATTCAATGCTTGATATTATTAATGGATTAGATTATTTAACATGTATTCCTGAAAAAAGGTATTATTTTAAAAAAAATAATATTAAAAAAAAATTAAAATTAATTATTTATATTTTTAGAATAAATGGAGATGTTTGTCGGTGTTGTTGCCATCCATACACAGTTAATCCATACACTTTTAAGTGTGAACTAAAAAGTTATTTAAAGGGATAGGAACTCTTCAAGTTTTTTTTGCTATTATAATAATACAATTACAAAACTTATTATTCCTTTTAAATTGTTTCCTAATCAAATTCTTTTAACAGGCCTCTTACTCTTTTCCTTTAATACCAATCTTATATTTTTATAACAGAATATTTTATTATCGGTCTTTTACACTCTACAATCCAATATGTAGAGTGTTTTTATTTTCATAAATATACAAAGATGGTTGTTATCCACACTCAACTTATAATCCTCCTTCAACTTTTCAATTACTTTTAAAGAATAACCGCATAATCAAGAGAAAAGCTTTCCTTGATGGGGTATTCTTTGCTTAGATATCGGATAATGTGTTTCTTAATTGACTTCTCAATAACTTTAAATTACTGTATCTATCATATAATCTTCATACTAACTTATTTATTACTCCTTGATAAAAGTTATCTACTGGCTACTTTCTTATTTCTAATAATTTTTGTCAACTATAATAAAGTTTATATAAGATAATTTGTAAATTTAACTTGACAGAAATTGGGTTGTTAGAAAAGAAAAAGTAAAACGGAAAACATAACTTAAGTATTTATTTTAGATTAAATTTAAAAATGATTTTAACTCATTACTATTTATCTTTTGTATTTTTTTATTTTTATATTATTTTAATAATAAATGGATATCCATCAAAAATACCTATTGCTTCATTTACTGTTCCTGGTGATAGAGAACAAGGTGTTATTGGAGCTTTAAATTTTACAATTAATATGTATAATCAAGATATATATTCAAAATTTAAAATTAAACATCATAATAAAGCTCTTCGTAATGCAGCATTTGATGTATGGGGTGTAATGAAAAAAATTTGTTCTGAATTACAAGAAGGTCTCATGATAATGATGGCTGGTGTAGATGGTAATCAAAGAACATATGAGGCGTATAGTACTGTTTCTAGTACTATGGAAATTCCTTTTGTTAATTGGGATATATCAGCAATAAGTCCATTAGATAATTATCCTAACAAGTATGTTTTTTTTTTCATTTATTACCATATAACAAAGTAATAAATTTTGACATATTATAGTTTTGAAGTTTCTATGCGTCCTTCTAATGGGGAACTTATTGCTAATATAATTGTACAAAAAAGATGGCAAAGTTTCATCTATCTTCATGATGGAAAAGTTGCAACACAAAATTTAGAATTAATCTATTTTTATGCACAAAAACTTTCTAATTTATCAATAACATCTGAATTAGTTAAATTACCACAAGAAGTAATTGATTATGGAGAGTTTTTAAGAAAATTTAATATGAAATATGGAAGAGATAACGAACCCAGGAGAATTATTTTAGATATTACTTCTTCCTATAAACAACAACAATTTTTAGCATCAATTAGAGGAGCACAATTTAATCAACAAAATTATCATTACTTAGTTGTAAATTTTGATTTTCTTCCTTATGATGTTGAGATGTTTCAAAATGGAAATATAAATATTACAGGTTTTCAAATTGTTTCTAAAGATACAAAAATTCATAATTTATTAAAAAAAAGTATTGATTTTAATAGGCAACAAGATAGAAATGAAAAAAATATTGACTTAGAAGCTAGATTGGCATTTGTTCATGATGGTGTTCTTGTTGTTAAAAAATCTCTTGAAAATTCATTAAAAAAGAATGATTCTATTTTTTATCAAAATTTTAGGCATGGTGAATTATATAATAGGGGATTTAAAGGTATATATTGTCATCCACAATATGATAAAAAATCTGAAAATCGACCATTTAGTACTTTTGAACATGGAAAATTAATTGCTAAAAGTCTTCATGATGTTAAAATAGGACCTGAAGATGGAACATTAACAGGTCATATTGAATTTGATAGATTAGGTTTTCGAAAAAATTATGCTGTAACAGTTATAGATTTAATTTCATCAAATACATCTAATTTTAATCAAAAAGAAGTTACAGTATGGAAACAAGGTATTGGATTTGTTAATGATGAAGCTATTTCACAACATGTTAGAAAAACAAATACTGATCAAAGTAGTCAACGTCTTTTACGTGTAATTACAGTTTTAGTTTCACCATTTGTTATGATAAAAAGAGAATGTCTTAATTCAAATAAAACAGAATGTCAGGGAAATAATCGTTTTGAAGGATATTGTGTAGATTTATTAGTACTTTTATCAGAAAGAATTAATGATTTTAAATATGAAATTATTGTTGATGAAAGTATTGGACATGGTATTAAATTACCTGATGGAAGTTGGAATGGAATGATAGGTAAATTATTAAATGGTGAGGCAGATTTAGCTGTTTCATCTTTAACAATTAATCAAGAAAGAGAAAGAGTTGTTGATTTTAGTAAACCATTCATGGTATGTAAAAATTTTTAGATACAAATAGTATTTTTTAGGTTACAGGAATTAGTATTATGATAAAAAAACCAGATAAGCAAGAATTTTCTGTATTTTCATTTATGCAACCGTTATCAACAGAAATTTGGATGTATATAATTTTTGCTTATGTTGGTGTTTCTGTTGTAATATTTTTAGTTTCAAGATTTAGTCCATATGAATGGAGAATTGATGAAACAAGTAATGGATCATTTACAATTTCTAATGATTTTTCTGTCTATAATTGTTTATGGTTTACTTTAGCTGCATTTATGCAACAAGGTACAGATATATTACCAAGATCAATTTCAGGAAGAATAGCATCATCTGCATGGTGGTTTTTTACAATGATTATTGTTTCCAGTTATACTGCTAACCTTGCTGCATTTTTAACATTAGAAAAGATGCAAGCTCCTATTGAATCAGTTGAAGATTTGGCTAAACAAACAAAAATTAAATATGGTATTCAATCCGGTGGTTCTACGGCTCAATTTTTTAAATATTCTTCAGTTGAGATGTATTCTAAAATGTATCGTTACATGGAAAGTCAAGTTCCATCTGTTTTTGTTAAAGATTATGATGAAGGAATTGAAAGAGTAAGAACATCTAAAGGTAAATATGCATTTTTATTAGAAGCAACAGCAAATGATTATGCAAATACAAGAAAACCATGTGATACAATGAAAGTTGGTTTAAATTTAAATAGTTTATCGTATGGTGTTGCAACACCATTTGGTTCTGAATGGAAAGATCATATTAATCTTGCTGTGTTAGCATTACAAGAACGAGGAGAATTAAAAAAACTTGAAAATAAATGGTGGTATGATAGAGGTGAATGTGATCAAGGAATTTCTGAAAGTAGTAGTGCATCTTTAAATCTTAGTAAAGTAGCTGGAATATTTTATATTTTGATGGCTGGTATGATAACATCTATGATTGCAGCATTAGGTGAATTTTTATATAGAAGTCGCTTAGAAGCAAGAAAAGGACAAATAACTAGTGCTAATGATTTAAAATCAACTTTATATGGTCATCTTGAATTATCAATAAAAGGTGGTGCTATAGCTAAAGAAGGAACTGAAGCACATGATGCTATTAAACGCCAAAAAGCAGCTGCTTACGTGCCAGCTAGTGACAAATCAAATTATAAAAACAAATTAGATAAAAAAAAAAGTATTGAAAATGATTATTCTACTAATCGACTGAGTAATGATGATATTTCTCATCCTCTTGATCAAAATAGGATGCCATTTACTGGTGGATTTCATAGTGCTTATAACACAGTCGTTTAGATATAAAATTTTATATTACATTATTATTAAATACTTTTTTTTTTCATTACATAAATATTATTTATATAAACAAATTTTTATAAAAATTACAATTATTTTAACAAAAAGTTTTTTTATATCATTAAATATATTTTTTAACAAATATCATTTTTAAAAATTTTAAATTGTTTTACTTAGATTTGTAGTGAATAAATATAAAACTAATTTCTAATGTATACATTCTTTATGTTTTAACATGAATTAAATATTTTATTGAAAAATATTCTTTTTATTTCTTAGAATTATATTTATATTAACAATTATTTACATCAATGAAGACCAAATAATAATTATTTTTAAGATATAGATCATTTATTATATTTCTAAAATGTATTTATTAAAAAAAAAAAATTAATATATAAACAACTGTCTATAAATTTATTATTCATATTATATTATATAGATTAGTCTTTTAACTTTAGCATACGTGCCATTTTTTATAAAACCTTCAATTTTAGGAAAATTGATAAATATAATCCAAATATTTTACTATTATTTAAATGATATCGATTGTTATGACTTATAATTATCAATGTCTTAGTTACTAAAAAAAACTTTACGAATTTCTTATATAATTTATTATAAATACTAATACAAACATTTATTTATAATGTCCTAGTATCATTAATAAAGTTGATGGTAAAAAGAAAAAATTTATTTATTATCTTAGACTAAAACATTTTGTAAAGAATTTATTTATAAAATTTTGAAGATTTTTAAAAGATGCTGATAAAAGAAATACAAAGTTAATATATAGGATGGTTTATAAAGGTCATCTTATTAAAAAAAGTACATTTATATAACTAATATATTGGATAATTATAACTATATTTTTTTTTAAACAAAGGTTACAAAATTTCAAAAAAATTATTAATAATTTTTTAAAATTACTTTATTAATTAATATTATTTTATTTATAATATAAAAAAAAAGATTAATAAATCTTTATTTTTTTTTACTAAAATAAAGTAATAAAGAATTAAAAAAATATTTTTTTTTAAATTTTTTAATGATAAAATAAACACCTTCTTGAACCATCCTGTATATCTATATATTCTTTATTCTTATTTATTTTAGTAATATAGATATTACCAATAGTAAAATTTATAAATATGTTTGGACATTTGCATCCCCGTCTAAAGTTAGCTTATCTTAAGTGGAAGTTTAATTTTAAATTTAAATACAAATATTATAATGTGTTTATATACATATAATATATGGTATTGAATAGAAAATTTTTTTTTCTTTTTTTTTTACTTAAATTTATAAATTATTAAAAAGTAAGAAATTTAATACTTTTTTGAAAATTTAAAAAATTAAAATAAAAAGAAGTGGATTTATTTCAAATGATAAAATATAAAATTTCTTTTTATTATATATTTTTCCCTTAATAACATTATTATGTAAAAATTTAATATACTTTTATAAAAAGTATTTTTTCCTGTATATATAAATATTTACAATATTTACACAAATTTTATTTTAACACTTTCAATATATTACTAACATCAACCTCAAAAAGTATTTTTTTTTCCTAACAATTTTGCAATTATATTTTATTAATGTTAATATTTATATAAATTTCATTTTCAAAATTATTTTTTATTAAGAAAAAGAATAACTTAATTAAAAATAAATAATTTTAATTTCTTTGAAATATCATTTTACTATTAAAAATGTTTTATTTTATTATTATAAATTCTTAAAAATTTTATAAATATTTTTTGCTTTTATTTTACAAACAAAATATTTTTGAATTATCTTAAGAGAAATTTTTAAAAAAAAAAAAATTACAGAATACTGTAAAGTTTTTTTTTTATTAAAATTTTAAAAAGGGGCAAATGATTTAAGATTGGAATGTGTTTAATAAAAACTTTTATTTTAACAAATAATAAATGTTACGAAATCAAATAAAAGTCAAAATATTAAGTCATAATATAATTTTAGAAAAATTTATTGTTTTAAATGATAAATAAAAGTTGTTTATTAATTCTTTTGTAAATTACACTTTTAAATTGAAAGATGTTTTCATTTTTATTCATAGTTACATTATAAAAGATATTCTTAAATTAACATTATTGTTTATTTTGTATCTCGATTTCAGACTAGCCGAAATATAATAATTGTCTGTCTTCATATTGAATAATCAAAAAGTAATATTTATAAATATCTTTTTATTTTTTAAGAAAAAAAAAATATAAATATCAAAAGTCTTATTTAATATTTGTTATAATTTTATAATTATAATTAATTATTAATTTTCTTTTTAACATATTTTGTACTATTATTGACATTAGATAATTTAAAATTTTGAATTGTTAATTAAATTTTATTTCAAATAGATTCTTTTTTGAAATTTTAATAAAATTATCAAATAATGCTTGTTTTTTTCTTTTTTGTTTAACTTTTTGATTAAAATTTTATTTAAACTAACAAATTAACCTTTGCTATTATTATTAAATTATTTATGGTTATTTATTATTTAGTATGTAATTAGTTTGTCATTTTTTTAAATTTACAATCTAATTAAAATATTTATTTTTTCTAGACTTTATATATCGTTTACAATTATTTATCAAAGATCACACTATTTTAAAAATAGTGAATAAGTTTTAACAACAATTTTTTTGACATTTATATTATTTAAATGTGATTAGGAATAACTTTTAAATATGACGGTAATAGTGAAAAAAAGATAATTTAGTTGTTATCCATTTAAAATACATATATTAAAATTTCTATAATGATTTACACCATTAAAATTATAGTTTATTTTGTTATTCCCATTGAATTATTAATATTTTCTTATGTGAAAAATATATTAACAAATAAATCTTATAAAATATTTGTATGATATTTTTCCATATATGAGGATAACAACTATTATAAAAATTTTTATTTTTTTTTAATATTTTAACATTATATAAATAATATACGAGGTACTTTTATGAAAAAATATATCCCCTATGTGTATACTTTTTCCCAAAAATAAGTAGAATTTAAAAATTAATTTTTATAATTTATATATAAACTTTGTTAATAAAAAAAATAATATCCATAATATTTTATTTATATCTATTTAAAAATAAAAAAAATACGATTTTTTTTTTCTATTTTGGATTATTTTTTTACCTAATTTTTTATTATAATATTCTCAATAAAATATATAAATATATAATATCTAGTATAAAGAAAATTTTTAAAATTAATCTTACATAAATAGTTTTATAAAAATGTTCTATTTTCTAACATTTCCGTTTAACTGAATCATCTTTAAATTTTTTTATTAATTTCCATACATAATTAAATTATAGTGTTGACAGAGTTGGTAGATAAATATGAACAACTTATTATTACAATCAATCTTAGGATTATTAATTTTATTTGTTACAATTATCTCAGCTTTAGCACCACACACATTAATAAAAAAATTTAAATTGGACAATGATGGAAAACCAAATTTATTTTTAAGTTTAATGTGCTGTGTAGGTGGTGGTGTCTTTTTAGCTACCTGTTTTCTAGATATTTTACCTGAAATTCAGTATGTTTTTTTTTAACAAAAAATTTCAAAAAAAAATTTTTTTTTTTTTTAGATTTGGTTATGAGGATATTAAAAAAAGAACTAACACAACAAACAATTTTCCATTTCCTCAGTTAATGGTGTGCTTAGGGTTTTTTTTTGTATATCTTTTAGAAGAACTTTGTTCAAAATATTTTCATAAAGATGATGAATCATGTAATCATGCATTACCAAATTATAATTCTGTTGAAACAAGTAAACCATTAATTCATGAAAATGAAGAAAATAGAACTGTAATAAAAGTACAAACTACTTCTACAGAAATTCCATGTTCAGAAACAACAACAATTGATTCACCAAAACATGATGAAAAGAAACCAAATGATTATTTTAAGGCTTTGTCATTTGCAATTATTATGTCATTTCATTCTATTTTAGAAGGGGTTGCCTTAGGAACTAAAAATGACTTGTCTGGAACACTAGTTTTGTTTACCTCTTTATCTCTTCATAAAATTATTGAAGCTTTTGCTGTAGGTCTTCAAATTTCAAAAACAATTTCGGGTCGATCAAAATGGGCAGTATTAATACTTTTTATTTATGCAATTATGACTCCAATTGGAGCATTACTAGGTGCTGGATTAAAGGTATAAAAATAATTTTTATAATTAAATAAATTTATTTTTCTTTGTATTCTAGGAATTGAATATAAATGCAATATCTCGTGATATTGCAGTATTAATTTTAGAATGTTTAGCTGCAGGAACATTTATATATGTTACGTTTCTAGAAATAATTGCACAAGAATGTGTTCCAAAAAATAATAGAATGTACAAATTAGGTGCTGTTTTCTCTGGTTTTTTAATAATAGTAGCTCTTCAATATCATAACCATTTTTTTTAATGTTAAAATTATTTTGTGTCTTATTTTTATTGTTTTTATTTGATATTTTTGTAAATGAAAATTATAACAAATATATCGTACGAAGTAGTTGTTTAATGTTATAAATAAATTTTTAAAAATATTTATATATAAATAAATTTGTAAAGAAAAAAATAAGATAGTTACATTTTAGATTTTGCTTCTTTAGTTCTATGAAGACTTTCTTGTATTAATGTTGCTAAATGTAAACCATCTCTAGACCAAAATTTACCCATTATAATTGCCCGTCCACCTTCTAAAAGTTTAATATATATATATCCTTATTTTTATAAAAATTACCTGCTCTTGGAGAGATTGCTTCAAGTAAAATCCATTCATTCATATTAATGTTAGATGTGTGAAAATATAAAGAATGATCAAGAGATGTAGAAAAATTAGGAACATATCCTTCAACAATATGTTGTTTTTGTGCATAATCAATTATACCTGAATCAGACATAAATGCTAAAAAACACATATGAATTATTGGATCATCAGGTAATTTTTCTTTACAACGTATCCAGGAATAATAATTTTGTAATCCACCATCACCTCTTTCTATACAAAAATATGTCATTGGTTTATAAATACGACGATAACAAAAAGAATCATGATAAAAGTTTTTTGCAATATTAATAGACAAAATTTGTCCTGAATTTAATTCTTTTAAATTAATTTTTTGAAGTTCTTCCATATAAAAATCTTGTTCTTTTAAATCTTCAGGTTTTGGAATATCAGGCATTACTCCTTGATGACAAATTGATGGTTCTTCAGTCTTATGAAAAGATAAATTACAATCACTAATTAATATTTCACCATAATAACAACATACTTTTCTTAAAGCAAAATTCTTACTGTCACGAATTTTTTTGACCTTATAAATAAGTGATCCATCAACATTTACGGCATTTAAAAAATATATATGTGAAGAATGACAATAAAAATCTTTATCAACAGTTTTTTGAGCAGCAAAAATAGAGTTACTAATTAACTGACCTCCATAAACAGAAGCTCTACCTTTGTTCTTTCTAATATTTTTAGTTTTAAAAGTAAGATCATTAGAACTTAATTGATCAAGCAATAGATGTTCAATTAGATTATCTTTCTCTTTTAACACATACATTTTTAAAATACTGCATATGAAAGAAGAAAAAGTAAGAAATGATAAGAAATAAATATTCATCAACATTTTATACTATTGTATTAATCTCCCTCCTACCATATCACCACAAACTACACTATAAATAGTTGTATAAAATTTTTTATAGTCTTTAACCAACCAACAAGAATACAAACTACAATATCAACTATGCAAAAAACAACAAAATAATATATAAAAATTACACTTTAATGTATTCCTTAGTTAGTGAGTTTGGCGATGAGATCTGACTCACGATAGATGAAATATTCTGCATCATCCATAACAACTTTATTTCCACCATACTCCGGCAACATAACACGATCTCCAACACTAACTGATAAAGGTATAAGTTTACCATCCTCAGTACGAAGTCCTGGACCAGCAGCAACAACAGTACCTTCAAGAACCTTTCCTTGGGCTTTCTCTGGAATGTAAATACCTCCTTTAGATTTTACTTCAGCAGCAGCTTTTTTGATCATAACACGATCAAAAAGTGGTTGAACATTTTTAAGAGCTGATGACTAAAAAGAAATATAATTTTATATAGAAATAAAATAACCTACACATCTACGAACAGCGGAAAGAAGCATATTTACCAAAATTACAAGAACCTGCAATTAGTTAAAAAATAATTTAAAATTAAAATAATCTCTAAGTTATATGGACGAGCCGCAGATTACCATCATAACTTAAAAGTCATTCTAGAACATTCTGCAACAAGATCGTCTCTACTATCGTTGTAGGAGCAATTTATTAATTTGTAGATTTTTTTTAAAGAAATTTCGCGAAAATTCCTATATTAATATTTCGCAATAGTGCAGCAAGAAATGTTTATTCTATTCCAATTTATTTTAATTTAAAGTATATCTTTAATACTTTCGTTATAAAAATTAGTTTTCAGTTTTTACAAATTATAATTTTTTTGAAAATTTTTTCAATTAAAAGTTTGTTTAATATTTAAATTTTTAGGAATATATTAACAGTACAACTTTAAAAAATGCTTCGTCTTGCTGCTCATAATTTTTCTAAATCTATTATCAGATCATATGCTAAAGATCTTAAATTTGGAGCTGATGGAAGAAAAGCCATGCTTGTTGGAGTAGATCTTTTAGCTGACGCTGTATCTGTTACAATGGGACCAAAAGGAAGAAATGTTATTATTGAACAAAGTTTTGGTGGACCAAAAATTACAAAAGACGGTGTTACCGTTGCTAAGGCTATTGATCTCGAAGATAAATATCAAAATATGGGTGCAAAATTGGTTCAAGATGTTGCAGATAAGGCTAACGAACAAGCTGGTGACGGAACAACTTGCGCTACTGTTCTTGCCAGAGCTATTGCTAAAGAAGGATTTGAAAATATTAGCCGTGGTGCTAATCCAATTGAAGTTAGAAAAGGTGTCATGTCATCCGTTGAAGCTATTGTTGAAGAGTTAAAGAAGATGTCAAAGCAAGTTACAACTCCAGAAGAAATTGCTCAAGTTGCTACTATTTCTGCTAATGGAGATAAAGATATTGGAAAATTGATATCTGAAGCTATGAAAAAAGTTGGAAATAAAGGTGTCATTACCGTTAAGGATGGAAAAACTCTTGACGATGAATTAGAAATTATTGAAGGAATGAAATTTGACCGTGGATATATTTCTCCATATTTCATGAATACTTCCAAGGGTGGAAAATGTTTCTTTGAAAAATGTTTAGTCCTTCTTTCTGAGAAAAAAATTTCCCAAGTTCAAGATATTGTTCCAGCTCTTGAATTAGCAAATAAATATCGTCAACCACTTATTATTATTGCTGAAGATGTCGATGGTGAAGCTCTTACAACCCTCGTTCTTAACAGATTAAAGGTTGGTCTTCAAGTTTGTGCTGTAAAAGCTCCTGGTTTTGGAGACAACCGCAAAAACACATTGAAAGATATTGCCATTGCTACAGGAGCTAAAGTCTTTGGAGATGAATCTAATTTACACAAACTTGAAGATATTCAAGCAGGTGACTTTGGTGAAGTTGCTGAAGTTACAGTTACAAAAGATGATACTCTTATGCTTAATGGAAAAGGAGATGCTGAACAAGTTGAGAAGAGAATTCAACAAATTGAATTTGAGATTGAACAATCTACTTCTGAGTATGAAAAAGAAAAACTTAATGAACGTTTAGCTAAATTATCAAAAGGTGTTGCTGTCCTTAAAATTGGAGGTGCTTCTGAAGTTGAAGTTAGTGAAAAGAGAGATCGTGTCACAGATGCACTCTGTGCAACACGTGCTGCTGTAGAAGAAGGAATCGTACCAGGAGGTGGTGTTGCTCTTCTTCGTGCTGTCAAAGTTCTTGATAACATCAAAGTCGGTAATTCTGATCAAGAATTGGGAGTTAGAATTGTCCAAAAAGCCGTTCGTCAACCAATTTCTACCATTATTAAGAATGCTGGACTTGAACCAGCTAGTATCGTTGAAAAAGTTTATGCAAATGAATCAGTCAGTTTCGGTTACGATGCTTTGAATGATAAGTTTGTTGATATGATCCAAACTGGTATTATTGATCCAACCAAAGTTGTCCGTACATCACTTCAAGACGCTGCTGGTGTTGCTTCACTTTTAGCCACTACTGAATGTGTTGTTACAGAAGTTCCAAAAGAAACTCCAGCACCTCCAATGGGTGGTATGGGAGGTATGGGCGGAATGGGTGGTGGAATGTTCTAAATCACTAGTCATTTTTTTACCTTCTGCTTCTAATCTTTCCTTATTTTTAAGATCAATAATTATAATGTATTTAAAGTATCAAACTAGATTATTGTTTTAGGGTTGTTACATTTTTGTTTTGGTTTTCAACAAATAAATAAAATATAAACTATTAATGTGTATTGTTAGTACAACTTTCGTAAAAAAACTAAAAAATAATCATATAAATTACAAACATCAAATATTTATTATCATAAGGAACAATAAACATAATTCATTAGTTAAATAATATTAACGTAACGAGAACATACTCGCATCCTCAACACTCTTCAATAGTTGTTCAATCTTGGGAAAAGACTACGAGTGGAGTAGCGGAGTGTTCTTATTGTTTGATACTCAACCTCCTTAATTTCTTTAAGTTCATTTTCATAGGTGGTATCAGGATCTAATTTCAATGTTTCCAACTTATTAATGTAGGTATTAAGTTGGTTAACCAGCTTGTCAATAGTAGCTCTGTTAGATTCTAAACGTTGTTTCTTCTTTTTTTCAACGTTTTCAACATACTCTTCAAAGTTCTTTTTGACTGTTTCATCCTGCTTGCTAGCCCAAGCAGCCTCTAAGGCATTAACGTCCTTCTTTGGAAGAGACTTGTTCTCCTTACGAATGGCTAGATATTCATCGATTTTCTCTTGTTCAAGTCCTTCAAGGAATGAGAAAGTCTTTTCACGTTTCTCCTGAGATCTTTTGTTCCCTTTTCCAGACTTTGGTTCAGAGACACGAACTGATCTACCCTGTTTCTCAGTAACATTAATCTTTCTCAATTCATTACGAACATTGGCGTCAGCTTTAGCAAGCAAATTTCTAATTTTATTTCTTTCTTCCTTGAAAGAAATATTCTCCTCTTTTTTAATAGTCTCAACTTCATCAAAAAGCTTCTTAGCCTCTGGAGAAAGTTCTTCGTACTTTTTTGATCTTGTCTCTTCAAATTCAGTTCTTTTTTGGTTTAAATCTTCAATAAATTTCTTGTACTTTTCCTGGAAAAAAAAAATATTAATATAAAAATAGTCATACAACAAAAAATATACCTGAATTTCAGTAGGTTGTTTAGCAATAAATTCCTCCTCGGCCTTTTTCAACTCAGCCTTTGTCAATTTTTCGTTATTTCTAATCTTGAGGAATTCCTTGACATAGTCTTCTGAAAATGGTCCCAGGAAGTGTTCTCCATTTTTTTTGTTGGAAGAACGGAATCGATAGTTACTACGTGGTCCTTTAAATCCGCGTCTTCCAGCACCGAAGCGGCCTCTGCCATAACGGCCTCCTCTGCGAGCATTGTATGATTTATAGTCGGCCATCTTCTAACTTCGGATAATTTATCTCTTTGAGAAACTTAAATTAAAAGAAAAAAAAATTAATAAAATAAATTGTAAAAAATAAACTATACAAATTTATTTGACAAATTAAAATAAAGGTATATATTGTAAATACCTAACAATGATATTATCGAGGGAAAGTTTAAGTCATACATTACTCTTTCAGATGCTATATAACAAATATTAAAAATTTCTAAAAATACTAAATAATATAATGATAGGTAGAAAACTCCACGTATTGAATTAATTTAAATAGGAATTATTAACAGAACAAAAGTTCACTAATGCTTCTCAAACGATTTTATACACAAAATCCATACAAGATAGGAAAAACAAATATAATAGTCTTTTTCAGTACAGCCTATATTTAAACACAGAAACACGTTTAAGTGAACATTAATGATAGATGTAAATATATAGAAAAATACATATTAATGATATAAAAACTACGTGCCTAAACGAAAAATAATCAAAAAGAGACAGAAATTGATGAACGACCTGTTAAAATTTTACAGTTAAAATGTACCATTTTATCCTAACGATTTAAACAGATAGTAAAAAGTAAACGCTTTAAAAAAAGTGTTTTAGATAGAAAAAAAAATAATCTATAACATCACCCACAGACATCAGGACATAGTTAGGGGGTCAATTAAAAATTTGGAGGTGAACACATAAAATTATTTTGTACAAATTAATTAGTAACAAAGCGCAAGTTATCTACACATTTGTATATATGAGGAAAAAAGAATGTTCTAGAATTTATTTTCTTTCAACTACACGTTTGAGTATGGTTAGATTGACGTTATGTATGTCTGCCACTTAACACGACCTATCATCGAAATGGTAACGAAATAAAAAAGCGCAAGGAGTGATTTAACTTTGTTTTTATGGCTTACCAATGCTAAAATAAAAAAAATCTCTCTTAACTTAATAGTATTATAATATAATAATACAATAATAAAATACAATTCTTTTACGATATTTTATAATAATAAAAGTAGAAATAATTTGATTATTTTCTTTGTCTTTATATAATTTATATCTATACAGGTATATTAAGGAAAAAAAACTTTACTATGCACAAAAACACCTATATTGTCATTTTTAATATTATATTTTAATAAAAAAAAAATTTATTAATTTAAAAAATAATATCAAAAATAAATTAAGATACATAAAATATTTCCAACAAATTATGTATAAAAATGAAAGATATTATGAAATGGAAAAACTGTAATGTTAACATAAAACAAATATTTAATGATAAAATAAATATGCAAATAAAGATTGTTTAAAAAAAGAAACAGAATTTTTCAAAAAGACCACGTTTTCAAAAAACCAACTGCAAGTTATACTACTACCTATAAATATATAAAAAAAAGGTGGAGATTATAATGATAATTTTATGCTTATAATTAACAAGAAAGCCATAAACGATATACCACAAAAGTGCAAATTGTTGATATACATATTATAATATCGTAAACATCGATTTACTTTACATATATGAATTTTAAGGAATGACCCTAGTAATATATTTATATTATGTGTAGGATGAAAAGCATCTTATATTCTATGTATAATAAAATATCACAAAGAAGTTAGCTGATAAATTTAACATTAAAAATAGCAGAAGATTAGATAAAGAAATACCAATAACCTAATCGTTAATTATTATTTAAAAAAACATAAATTACTATGATATCCAAGGGCCTATTGGTACTTATAAATATACATTAAAAAGTAATATCTTCTCCGGAATGCATAATTCTTATACTTTAAAACAATCTTCTGATATTTAAATATAAAATATAATAAAGTTAAGAAAAGTAGTCAACTTTTCTTTTTTGTGGCAATTTGTTAGATCAACATATATTTTTAATTTTAATTTATATTTTTGACGGCTTATATTATTAGGAATTTAATTACCGATTATGAATGAAAAACTTGAAAATATACTAAAATTATAGAAAAGAAAATGTTACATTATACTTTTCAAAGGTAAGCAATTATATATCAAAAAAAAAAAAATTAAAAATAGTAAATTATTATTGTAATTTCTTACTTTTCTTTTGATATAATTCTTTTGTTAAAAGAAAATATTATTGGGAATAATTTATATTTTATTCAAGTGTTCATTATTATTCTATATAAAAATTTTTCAATTTTTAAAATCTAGTTTTTAAAAGTTTTAATATTTACTTTTAAAAATAATTGTCAGCTTTTCAACTTATTCATTAGTAGAAATATTTTTTAATATAATTATCTACATATATTTTATGATAATTAATTTTTGATAATTTTTTGTTTAAAAATTTAATCTTAACATATCTATTTATGGGTTTAGAAAGGTGTTTAAAATATAATTTTAGTTCAAATAAAACTTTTTTGGATTCATTGGTTCCTCCAAAGATTCATGAAAGTTTATCATCAAAAGCATCTCCTGATCGTGATCCATCTAAAGAAGATCAGGTTAGAGTTTTTGTAAAGCAACTTTTAACAGCATTACAATATATGCATGATCGTAATCAACCTCATCTTGATTTAAGACCTGAAGTTGTATTATTACAAGATGATCATTTATGTTTGGCTGATTTTGGACAAAATATTCATGTAAAAAATGGAAGAATTACTGGTAATTTTAAAGCATCTCCAGAATTTGTAGCACCGGAATTAGTTAAAAATGAAAAAATTGGATTATATAGTGATATGTGGAGTGTAGGAATTATGACTTTTGTTTTACTCGGTGGAATTTCACCATTTTTAGGTGATAATGATAATGAAACTTTATTAAATGTTGTAGAAGGTAGATTTGATTTGCAATGTAAAGAACTTTCATATGTTACAAATGAAGCAATTGATTTTCTTGAACGTTTATTAATCATTAATCCATTGTAAGTCATATGTTTTTTTTATATAAGATAAATTAATTTATTTTTTCAGTCAAAGAATGACTGTTAATGAGGCATTGTCACATCCATGGATATGTGAATCATCTTTATTAGATGCAAAATTGTCATCTGAATTTTTAAGAGAATTCAAATATAGGCATAAATGGTTGGTAAGTAAATAAATTAATATAATATTATTTTTATTATTAGTAAATATTAACAGTATAAATACTATATCATTCAATGCTTTTTTTTTCTATTACTAACTTTATTTATGCTCAGGAAGAAGCTTTTAACAAATAAAAGATTTAATCATATAACTTTTATATTTTACTTATAATTAAACTTTTATAAATATTTCTTTGAATGAAGCAGTAAACGCGTTGTGATAAACTAGCATACTGATATATTTTATCTATCATATCTATAATACTTTCCTGCAAATGTGAATAAAGCTTGTCTGACAAACAAAAGATGAGAAATCATTGTCTCTAAACATTATATGTTGTAGAATTAACCACTTTATAATTTACCTACTAACTTTTTACTAAATTTAACATATTAAAATATTAAAATAAATCTAAATTTTAGGAACGCAGAGTTTTTGTACAACAAACTCCATCAGATTCAATTTTAAAAGTTGAACCAATTCCAGTACCTGAATTTTGTGAATCTCATCCTAACGAAAAACATTTAGGTACGATTATAGATCCAGTAGCTATTTACGATTTTCTTACAATCAAAGATCAACCACGTTTATTTGAACCAAAATTTACATACGGAAGCCGTTTATCTCCAGAAACTGAAACAAATTCTAATTTGTCTCCAACAACAAGTTCAGTATCTCTTCATAAACTTTCATATCCATTAAATATAATTGACGACTCATCCTTTGGATTATATCGAACAGAGTCAGAAGAAAGTATAAATACATTACCATTTGAAGAGCCAATAAAATTTAAGATAGGGAGAGGTTTAAAAGATTCTTCTCCATTATCTACAAATTCGGTTGGTATCCAAAATACCTTCAAAAAATCACCATCTCCATCAATGCAAAATTGTGGTGAAGATAGAAAAATTTTACAATCACAAGAAGGGGGTGAATGTCCTATAAGTGATTTACTTAAAAAAGACATTGAAAAGAAATTAAAAAAAGCTACTGAAGATAAGTATTTTGAAGACGAAGAAGAAGACGAAGAAATTTTTGATACCGATTTTATTCCACCTTTACGTTTAATAAAAGGTGAACGTCGTGAGATTGAAGAAGAAATTGCAAATAGAATTTTAAGTGACATTTCTGAAGAAAATTCTTATGCTGGTTCTATTGTTAGTTTAAACGACATTGAACCAAATCAAAAATTATTAACAAATAATGTAAGTTTTTAATAAATTTTTAATTGTACAAATTTCAATTGTAATAATTTTAGCCAAGAAAAAAATTATATAGAAGTCGTTCAAGATCAACTACACCAATGGATAATAGTGGTAGTGAAGATTCATTTACACCAATTGCTTCACCATCTGTTACTATTGATATGGATGATGACAATGAATCTGTCAAAGCATTTTTTTCTGAAAAAGGATTTAATGTTCCTCCTGAACAAATGGATCCCTCTGTTCCAGTTAGTGCTCCTTTATTTCTTGAAGGATTAGGTAAACATAAAATTACCGTGGTAAGCAATGAAGAACGCCCAAAATCAGGAGGTGGATTATCTCCAGGATTAAAATGTCGACCAGGAACAAAATCACCGGTTCTTTTATCACCAGGAAGAGAACATAAAATGGAATGTGTTATTAGTACAAAAAGAGGAAAACAAAGAATGACAAAACCAATGAATGAAGAGGCTCCAATTGATAATTCAATAAACAATTTAAATGAAAAAAGAAAGGCCAGTGTCAAATTTCATGATGACTTTGATGATTTTGATGCATTAATGGCTGAAGCAGAGAAAGTAAAAAGTGAATATAAAGAAAAAAGACCTAAATTAAATGGAGAAAAAAAAGAAAATATAGAAAATATAGAAATTCAAGAAAAACCAATTATTGATAATGAAGAAAAGACAAAAATACCTGTTAGAAGATATAATTTAGAGGAAGAACTTGAAAAATATAGACCAAAAAATTATTATAAAGAGGAAGAAAATATTGTTCCAGAGAATGATATAGATGATTATATTTGGGATAGTCATTATCAAATAGGTCCAGATACTTTATTACTTGCATCAAAAGGTGCTTCTTTTAATGCTAGAGTTAGAGGTTATAGATCATTTCTTTGGGGTGAAGGTGCACCATATGTTGGTGTAGGTATTTTAGGATTTAGAAATAGAGATATTACAGTAAGAGAAAGAAGAAGATATACAGATTTAATGAAAGAAGAATCAAATAATATACTAAACACTGGTTTTACAGATGAATTTGGTAAAAAATTACATATAATACATAATAAAATAAATAAATTACAAAATCATGGAGGTTTATCTTCTAATATAAGTGAACAAAAAGGTTCTGTAATTTTTAAAAAAAGACTTCGTGATGTTTATTGGCATGAAGAAAAAAGTAGATTTCTTTTTGAATGTCAAGTTATTGGAAATCCTACTCCTGAAATTGTATGGAAATATAATAATACCATTATTAATAATTCAGATAGATACATTATTAAAAATTATAATGGTTATTGTAGTCTAGAAGTTGTTAGACCTGAACTTCATGAATTAGGTGAATATACATGTGAAGCAAGAAATGAAAATGGTTTTGATATAACAAGTTGTCGTGCTTATTCTGGTGAAACACCTGGAAAACCAGGAAGACCAGAAATTGAACTTGCTTCTGATACAGAAGTTTTGATATGTTGGGAAATGCCTGAAACTTGTACAACATTAGAAGGAATCAGATATAAATTAGAAATCAGACCTGCTGGTGAAAATGATCATTTTGCTCCATGGATAGTTGTTTCAGATAATATTGATGGTGAAGTATGTCTAGTAAAACATTTAGCTCCTCATGGTATTTATCAATTTAGAGTTACTGCAAAAAATGGTTTTGGATGGGGATTTCCAAGTTTAAATTCAAGAATTATTAAGACACATAGAAAAGGTGTTCCAAAATTACAAACCGAATTATTAAAAAGAGATATTTGTATAAATTCTGTTTCTATTCCAAGTAGACCAATCGTCAAAAGAGGTAGTAGAGGAGGTGGATTATGTGAAATTTTAGAAGAATCTAATGATGATATGATAGAAAATGGAGTTGAAAGAAGAGAAAATACTAGTAAAATAGAAAATTTAGGTGAAGGTGTTACTTTATTAGTTGATGAAGATATTACAAAAAGATTTCAAATTGAAAAAGAAATATTTAGAGGAAGATTTTCAGTTGTTGTTAACGTTAGTGACAGTAAAAATGAGGGAAGAAGTCATTGTATTGCTAAAAAACGTTTGACAACTTATCCAGATGTTCCTTCTGCTTTAGATGAATATGAAAATTTAAAGTTATGTCAACATGAAAATGTTGTTCAATTAGTTGGAGCATATGAAAATGGTTCAACAATAACATTAATAACAGAAAGGTTATATGAAGATGTCTTTCACAGATTTAGTTTTCTTGATTCATATAATGAAGAATCTGTTGTATTAACAGTTAGGCAAATAGTATCAGCTTTGCACTGGATACACTATAAAGGTATATTACATCTAGATATTCAACCAGATAATATAATGTTTGTTAACAAAAGAAGCTGGTTTATAAAAATTATTGATTTTGGAAGTTCAAAAAAAATTAGCACAAATCCTTTAAAGAGTAGTACAATTCATCAGAGAATTGATTGGAAAGCACCAGAAGTTATTAAAGGAGAAAATGTTACAGAAAAAACTGACTGTTTTGGTATGGGCTTAATTGCATTTACAATGTATGTTTTATATAAATAATTATTTTTATTTTTTTTTCTAGTTTATCCGGATTCCATCCATTCTCTAGTATTAATGATACCTCTGAAGAAATATCAGATGCTATTTTAAATGTGAAATGTGATCCAAATTTAATTCCTGTACAAGCTTCTCAAGAAGCACTTAAATTTGTTACATGGGCATTGAAAAAAGATCCACGTCGTCGCATTTCAACATCCGAAGCTTTAACAGATCGTTGGTTATCTTCAGATGTTAGTATTGTTAGAAGAAGAGAAGCTATTAAATATAGTTCAAGTAAATTACGAAAAACGGCAGATTATATTATGCGAAGAGTTCCAAGATTAAATGGAAATGATATGACACCTGTAGAATTAATTAGATAAATATGAAACATTTAATATATACACAATATTATAATTAAAAAAAAAATTACAAAATTAGTTTAACTTCCCGCATTTTCTAAACAAAATTTAGCTTCAGATACTGTCATACCAAGCCTAAAAGTTCTAAATAAAATTGAACCATTAAACTTATTCAAATAAAGTAAATTGCAATCTGCCATTTTATTTATTAGTTTTCCAAAATTTTCCAACAAAATAGGAGTAATTTCTTTTTCTAAACAATTACGTTTATATTGTTGATATGTATCATAAATAGACATTTCTTCTAAACCTGATGATAATTGTTGACAAATACAAGCATCAAAAATTTGCTTTTCATGAATTGATAAATTTCTTACATATTCAACATCAATTGTTGAAGAAGATTCTTTTATAGCTTGTTGTACTAAACTTATAGAAACTTCATTTTTATTATTTGCCATTGCTATTTCTGTTGCTCGACTAACCACATCCAATGCTTTTCTTAAATCTCCATTTAAAGCAGCAACTTTTCTTGAAGCTAAATTTATAGCATCCTTAGAAATAACCGTTGTTCCTTCTACTCTTTTTGAAATAATTTTTGCAATTTGTTCATGATCGTAAGGTTGAAAACAAATTCTATTGGCTCCAAGTCTTGAACTAATTCGTTGGTTTAAAAGTCGTTCTGGTAAATCAAGGGTATTTGCTATAGCAATAACTGAAACTCTAGCAGAAGGGTTTGTTGTCCAATTAAATATATCGTAAATTATATCTAATTTTTTAGTACAAAGTAAATCTAGTTCATCAACTAAAATGACAACAGGTATTTTATTTTCATACGATAGAAACTTTTCATTTAATAATCTTCTAGCATTTTGTGGTGATATCCTAGTTGATTTAAAAACAGTTTTATAAACTTCAACAAAAACTTTGTTTGGTTGAGGCAATTCCATTCCATTAACGTAACAATAAATAAACTTCTTCTTCTTTGTTCCATTTAATTCTTTTAATACCTGAAGTGTTGATGCTGTTTTACCTGTTCCTGGAACACCAGAAATGTACATTGCTGAGCTCGTACCAGACTGAGATATTGCAGCTTTTACAAAAGTTTTTATTTTATTAGTTTCATCCTCACGGCAAACAAGTCGGCTGGGAATTTCAGACGTATGTAAGGATTTTAGTAAATTCATAAAGTCATTTTCATTTTTTTTACCATTTTTATTAGTAACATTTTTATTTCTTTTTGATTTCTTAGTTGGTGTTGGGCATTCATCAGAAACACTTTCTGACTCTTTTGCAGAAAAAATTTTATCATCACTATCACTTTTATTCGCAAAAAAGTCAATTTCAGATGAATCATTTTTTGAAATAATTTCAGTTCTACGTTTAGATCTAGTCATTGGTTCTGATTTTTTTCTAACCGTTTTACTAGTTTTTGAAATAATTAAAGGTGTCACAAAACATTTTCCAGGTTCAATAATATTAGTTAAATCTCTTGCAGCTGATCTTGTTTGTTTTTTTTCATTTATTTTTTTTCCTGTATTACTTATTGATAAAGTACTAAATCCTTCAGTTAAAATTTTTTTTGTTGGACTTTCAGGAGATTTCATATTTTTTTTAGCTAAAACATCTTTCCTTGATCTACTTCTTGTAATTCTCAATTCTTCTTCAACTGATCTTCTACGTGAACTTCGTAACTTTTTTGGAGTCATTAACTAAAAGAAATAATATTATTTATATTAGATAAAAAAAAAAAAACATAACAAAAAATTAAAAAGAAATTTATAAATTAAGGCTAATTGAAGGAAAGTAAAACGAAATAAAATATAATTTTTTGTTACAAATCTCAAAGAATGCATGTTTTGGTAATATGTTCATTATTTGTAATGGTGGCGCCAAAACTTTCATATTTTCATGAATATTGTATAAAAATTTAATTCATAGCTGTAAACTAAGAATCAGAAAATAATTCTTAAAAAGTAGAAGAATTTATTTTATACAAGAAGCAATAATTAAGTAGAATATTTTGTTAATTATTACTTAAAAATTAATGTTGATGTTTCTTTTTTAGTCTGTTATCAACTGTTATTTCAAAATCACTCATTAATAGTGTCGAAGGCGTATGTTGTCGGGAATGGAAAGAATTTTTGGATATACCCGTTCTACTGTTATTAATTAATCTTTTATCAATAGGAAATGACCTATTCACGTCTTTGTATTTTGATATCGAGTTAATTTTTTTCTTTCCAACAATAGTAAATTCATCTTCACTATCAGTAAATAATGAAAAAGATGGTCCATTTGTTGGTGTTTTATTATTGATATCTGTATTTGTTCGTTGTTTTATGTTACCATACTTTTGATAGCTTTGTTCTTTGTTTGAAATTTGTGGAGAAATTGGATAGTCTTGGTTTGAAACAATTTCAGCATAATTTACACCAAATTTATTTTTATTATAATGAGAGTGTAGACTTAATGGATTAATATGAGGAAAAGATGAAATTTCTGGCGACTCTAGTGGTGTTGTGTGTAAACTTGTGCAATAAGAATCACGTCTATTTTTCCAGACTCCTTGAAGATTTATATTTGACAGTGAGGAACGCTGAAATTTTATTGTAATTTAATAATAAAAATATTATTCTTACCATATCAGAGTAACTATTATTAGCTCTACACAAAGATGTTTCTGTTGCAAAAGGTTTTAATTTTAAAGTGACATCTTCACTAACTAAGCACTCCATATTATCAAATTGTGTAATTTTTGCTTCGATCAAATGACTTTGTGGGGATACAACTTGTTCACTAAAATTTATTTGACATATTACTTTTACTGGAGACAAATCTAAAGGTACTTGAGACCATTCATTATATCCAAATGGAGAATGATCACATCGAACAACATCAACTAAAGCAGCTTCAAATTTATCTAATATTGTAATACAAACTTCTTTAATAACATGTGATGAATGGTCGATTTCATGAGGAATTTCAAAATGAGCAGATTCATCTGTCCAATCACTATCAACAAAAACTTTGAACTTTGGTTGATTATTTTTATGTTTTCTTATATATAAAAATAATTGTATATTAATATCAAAATGAAGTAGATTATGTTTCTCTATCTTTTTGTTTGCATCAAAATTTACAGACATTTTAAGCGAAGGAAATTGTTGTATACCAGTATGTTCATTAAATTTGTGTCTTAATTGTTCTATTTCAAGTGCAAATACTACACGAAGATGAAGATTTTCAAATCCCAGCATTTCTAAATCTTTAGCTGTAATTCCTAATAATTTTTGTCCATTAATTTTATATTCTTTAATAATTTTACATATAAGATCAATACTTTTTTCTGTTATAATTGGATCAAGACACATTGCTAAAGCAACATTCTTAGCCCATTTTAAAACTTGATCTTCACTCCATGTGATAGCATTACTTATATCATTTGTACTATTCTTTAACAATTTTAAATTTCTTTGACTTAATTCTCTTACTTTAAGAGCATTTTCTCTTCTATCTAACTCTTCAGCTTTTCTAGCTAGATCCATTTTTAATTCATTTAACTGAGTTATTTGTTCTTCAATTTCATGCATCCATTCTAGTTTTCTTTCCATAAATCTGCGACACTCATCATTGAGATCATCGTTATTTGCCATAAGTTCAAGTTTGGTAATAACTTCTCTCATGTCTAGTCTATTCTTTGGTTCTGTTCTCCAACAACTTTTTATTAATGTTGCTAACTCAGTAGGACAACTTTCAGGTATGACTAGACGAACACCATGTGATGATATTATAGAAAATATTTTAAATTCAGTAAGTCCCTTATATGGAACTTCTCGTGCAATCATTTCCCATAGAACTATAGAAAAACTCCAAACATCACAAGCAGTAGTGATTCCTTCACGTTGATTAATCATTTCTGGACTCATCCATGCGGCAGTACCACCCCAAGAAGGTTCAGTAAATGAATGAGTTAGATCTTTTGATGTACCAAAATCACATAATTTACAAACCATTTTATTACCCAACACAATATTTTTTGATTTCAAATCACGATGTATTATTGTAATTGGAGCCTCATAATGTAAATAAGCAACACCATGTGCAATCTTTAAATTATTTTATTGTAACATAAAAAAAAGGAAGAACAAAAAAAAATACCTGAGTAGCCCATTGCAACATTTGATCAAAACTTATATCTTTTTTCTCAATATGAATTCGTTCATATAAAGAGCCATTGGCTGCAAATTCTGTTACAATGTAATAATCAGGTTTAGCTAATGAGACACCATAAAATTTAATAATATTTCTATGCCTTATTTGAGCTAAAATTTCAGCTTCTTTGTCTAATTCAAAAACTTTTTTCATTGCAACATCTAAACATTTTGCCTTCCAATATCCTTTATAAACAGTTCCAAAAGTTCCTACACCTAGCTGTGTTTGAAGAACTAATTCTTCTCTTGAAATAATAGGATAACTAATACCTTTCCCAATATCCATAGAATTTGATTCTTTATCAGTACTGTCATCATCATCAGGAGGTGTACCAGTTGTAAATGTAGTAGGCATTGTAGTTATTGATATTTAGACAAAAAAAAATGTTTATAATATATTTTATTTAAAAAAAAAAAAAAATTCCTGTATTTGAAATGGTAACAAAAATTTAGTAATAAATTGTATATTAAACAGTAATTAAAATTAATTATTGTTTAATTATTTCCACAAACTTTTACTTATATCAATTATAAATGATATTTCACAGTTTATACATTAATTGTTCGATGTTATTTTAGTGTATTATTAAAATTATGTGTTAAAAAGTAAAGCCATAGATTATTCCAAATCTATACATTCATTAGATGGTAAATATTAGAAATAAACAATACTATAAAAAATCAAACTATTTTTTTATGTAGTTTTTAAATATACCCAACTTTACGAAAAGGTAAAGCTATTGTTAATTTAAACAATAATATTGTTATATAGCAACATATACTTGTTCTCGGCTAGCTAACTCCAAGGAACTACAAGAAATGTCGCTTCAAGAGTTTTATTTAAAATTTTAATATGGCTTTTAGACATAAAGATAAAAATTTTAAAAAAAAAGCCAATATTAAATATGAAACTTTACGAAATTGATAAGTGTATATATACTTCAAATCATTTTATATTATAAATATAAGGCGACTCCTAAAATCATATGATATATAGTATTTATTGTTCACATACCCATATTGTGTATATTTTTAAATATATTGATACATATATATATATATAATTAATATTATTAATGAATCAACGAATGTACGTATTTTCTTTTATCCAACTATAATATATAATTGATAATAATAAAATAAGGAAATTTTTTCTTTATTTGTTTAACATTATTATTCTTATTTATTGCTAACTATAACAACAAATATTTAGCATTTTAATATCAATGAAATAGATTAATTACTACTTTATAATGCCTTGTGGCATTTTTGATAAATAAATTACATTTTTCTTAATTACAGACTACGCATATTTTATTAGATACACATCAAATTATTTTGGTATCACAAAAATGCATTATGTAATATGTCAAAGATGGAAGAATATATGAAAGATAAAACTAATTTATTTTGAAATAACAAAAGACCCTTTTTTTTGACACATGACTAAAAGAAAATAGATTTTTAATAATTTCTTGATATTTTATTATTTTTCATCTAATTATTATTTCTAAATAAATAGTATATAAAAAAATCTTTTTAATACAAAAAAATGACATTTGTCTCATATGGAAAACTATTTATGTACTAATTATTTGGAAACGTGATGCGCAGATAAAGCTTATATAATAATGTAGTAGTGTTTCATAAATAATTTGTTTTTTTATTTGTTACTCTCCAACGATGTTAATGTTTGTTCATCGTAATTTCCATATATATTTTTTATTGTTATTTTTTAAATAAGAGTTTTTTTGGAGAGAAAAGAAGTTTACAATTGCAGTTTTTAATATTTTTACGACTGTCTACGATGGATTAAGATTATATTACTGAAGTTAGAAATAATTTAAAATATACTAAAATATCAAAATGTCAATTTGTTTTTTTTTATTTTAAGACTTTTTTGAAAATTGTTTTTTAATTATCAACAATATATTTAAAAATGTACTTTTATAAATGAAATTGTTGTCGTATCTATTTTCTTTCTTATTTTTTTTTTGTTTCGTTTGATAATTTTTAATAATTTGAAAGCTTTCATATTGAATATACTCAGATAAAATAAAATTTGAATACAAAGGAAATTTGTACATCATACAATAAAGGAAATTAAATATTGAATATTAATTTTTAACTACTCTTTGGACTAGAGTTATTATATTTTAATTAAAATAAAATAAAACATGAATGATTCGGAAAGTAATGTTCAATATGGTTGTTTGTTTTCAACAAACCATGATTTGGAAGCAATGTCATGTATAAAGTTTGATCCTTATCAGAGTTTACTATGGTATGGAACTGTAAAAGGAAGAGTTGCTTCGATTCTTCCTTTAGAAGATACCAAATATACAGCATTTCCCGTATTCAATGATATGATCAGAAGTATTGAAGTTGTAGAAGATTATGTACTTTCAATTTCTAAAGATAATTTTGCTATCTATTCTAGAGGAGGTGCACCTTATAATTTTATTAAAACTCCAAATATGACAGATATTCAATGTAGTCATATTTGTAAGAATAACAATTATCATGTTTTATTAAGAGCTTCTTCAAGATCATTTTGTACAATAGATTTAGAACAACAAAAAGAAGTTCGAGTAGTTTGGGATAAAAAAAAAGATGATTGTGGAATAATAAAGGAGAATAATGATTTTATTTTTACATGTGATAATAAAGGGGCTGTAAGTTTTTTATTTATTTTTTTATTTATATTTAAAAAATGAAAATAAATTATAGGTTTCACTTAGAGATAAACAATCATTAAATGTAATAACAGATTTAATGGCTCATAAAGGTTGTGTTTATGATTTTGATATTAGTGGAAACAAATTAATGACATGTGGATGTACTTGGAATTACAAAGGATTCAGGCAAGATATGTTTTTGAAAGTATTTGATCTTCGCACTCTTAGACCATTACCTGTTATAAATTGTTCTTTCCCTCCTAATTACTGTAGATTTTTGCCTTCTATATCAGAAGAATATTTTATTTATATATCTCAAAATCGACAAGTTGCATTTTCAACATTATCTAAACCAACGGAACAAAATAATTTTTTTATTGATCAAGAAAGTGACCATATTACTTGTATTGACATAAGCCCTACAAATGAGTGTATAGCATTTGGGGACAATGTTGGTACAATAAATTTATTAACAAATAGTGAATCTCCTGTTTGTAATTTATATAATTATGAACCTAATTTTGCAGATCCAGTTGAAAATTATCCACCAATTTCAATATTTAATACGAATATACCATTAAATGTTATTCCTCTGGTACCATTAGCACCTGAAAATATGGCATCATATTGGCCCCCTCAATTTTGTTCTCCTGCTATCAGGTAAATTTAAATTAAAAAGAAAAAAAAAATTTTTTTTTAAATTGATAAGTAATTTTATATGGATATTATTTATTTGATTAGTCTTTCTACTATTTCCCCATTTTCATCTAATGTTCTAACACTACATTGTTTAATCTTAGGAGGGCGTTGTTTACTTTCTGATGTAGTATTTTGTGAAGAAATTTTATGTATATATGATTGTTTTTTTGTATTTATTGTCCTTGCTAACCAAAACAATCTAGGAAGTTCTTTTTCAACAATTTTACAAAATTTTTTTCTATAATGTTCACTCCATGAACAAAAAAGATAAAAATTTGAAATTTTTCCAGTTATAACTAAACTATTACTTAATGTTGCTAAATTAAAAAATAATAGTGACATTTCTATACTAGGTGAAAAAAGTTTCCATATCTGTAATGCTGCTGAAGGTACATTACATAATGTAAATGTTGTTGCTATAATTAAAACAATTTTTGTTGCCCTTTTTTGACTTTTTAAATCACATGTTCTTTGTTTACGTAATGCATGTACGAGGAGAATATTTAATGTTAGAACAGTAATTACAGGAAGAATAACTAAAAAAATCATTTCTAATGTTGATGACCATATAGAAAAATTTAACATTCCTTCTCTAGGTGAAAGTTGTTGTAGTGTTTTAGTTGATGAAACTTCTTCTAATCCTGTTTCTGTGTTTATTGTTGTCATATTTATTATAATTTTTTCCACAGTATGTGTTATATGCCAATGTAATGTTAAGATAAAAGACGCAATAATTACACTACAAACAATTATTGTTAAAATTTTTGAATTCCATATATGACGACTTTTAAGTGGAAAGGATATTGCAGTTACTCTTTCCAATGATACCAATACAATTAGCCTAAAATCAAAATGTTAAATATTAATATATACTAAGTAAACAAATACCATGCAGAGATAAAAGAACACATATTAGTCAATCCTATCCAATGAAATTTTGAGTGAAGAAGAAAACGACGAAACCATGTAAAAAAGGTTCTAATACTACTTAGTGCAAAAGATTGATGAATATTACATATGAGAAAAACTGTATCTGCTAATGCCATTATTGCTAAAAGATTATTTGTTTTTGATCTCATAGAACTAAAAAAATTTAGTAAAATAATAAATATAATATTTATATAAAAACTTACTGAGAAAGTAATACAATAAGATTAAGAAGATTACCAATAATACCAACAGTAAATTGTATAGGGAATACATATAGCATCAGAAACTTTTGAAGTGCCATTGGTGATATAAAATTACAAAGTTCTGTTGTATTTGAAGACATTATAATAGATAAAAAAAATGTATTAGGAAAAAATTATCTAAATACTAAAAAAAAAAATTAAGAGGTCTATATATGCTATATCATATATATATATATATATATATATATACATATATATCCTTTTCCTGATAAATGCTTTTTGTTAAGATTAATATTGCAATAATGGTTAAATTAAAAATTATAAACAATCTAATACAAATTTTGTTTAAAATTTTCATCTTAAAAATTAGTTTATGCTTATTGTATATCATACATAAAATAGGCGGCACGTTACTTCCAAATTACTAAACCTCCAATAAAGTGATAACGGAAGCACGATATATATTTGTACTTTAGTCGTTACCATAAAATAATTGAATATTAATAATGGTTTTTTGATTAAAAATGTTAATTACAGAGAGCCCCAACCAATTTCTGAAGGAATATTGTCAAATTTATCAATGAGAGATCGTGTAGGTTATGCCCCTAATACAAGAAGCCATACAGAAATGAGATATTTGAACATAATACCGTATGAAAATGTACAAATGTCAATTAATCCAATATATACAAATGGTTCTGAACAAAGTAAGTCTAAATCAATTTTATTTAAAATAAAAATATTTAATCAAATAAAATATATTAACCTTATAATTGATAAAAATATGTTGGTGTTAATTAAGACAATTACATTTATATTAAAATAGCAAATTTATTTATGGCAGTTACTTTAAAGCTTATTAACAATATTAATATGCATATGCCAAAAACTAATTTTTTATATTTATTTACCACACTTGAAGTAGTTAAACATACATAATAATAAACTTGAAAAGTTTATTAATATATAAATAAATAATTTTGACTGTCTCTTTTTTTTTATGAAAAATAATTTTAAATTTAAGACAATGAAAATAGTATTTTGGGGATACAGGATGAAATTGACATAGGGAATAATTCAAATATTATGTGGCAATATCAGAAACCTATATTACCAAGAAATAGTCGTTTGACAATGGATATGGATCCCGAAAGATATAATAAAAGCGGAATGGTATCATTAATATGTGATGAATCTGTGCCATATGCTAGTTGTGTAATACAAGCAATGCATCCCATAATACTAATACGTAATTTATTTGAACAACATATATGTAAAAATGACCCATGTTTATCCTGTGAATTGAATTTTCAATTTCGTCTTATGTCACCAAATAGAGGCAATGGAATTGCTTCAATTAAAAATTTTGCTAGAGCATTTGAATCGTTTGAGACTCATAGAAAAATACAATTAATGGGTGGAACTTTACGAGACCAAATATGTGCATTTATTGAAAATGTTTTAGAAATAACAGGAAAGGTATTGTTTTTATTATTTTCTCATTTAATTATATATTTTAATAAAAATAGGAACTTGACTCTATATTTAATGAAGAAATATCTAAACAGACTCAAGTTACTAAAACTCGTGTTTTTGGAAAATTAGAGACTCCTAAGCAATGCATAATAAAATTAGATTATTCTGTATGGAATGAAGGTACAAAAGTTGGGCAATTAATTGACTTAATAAATCCAATGGCAAAAGATAGTGATGTAATTATTATATTTCCTCAAATATCTTCTGCTCATTTAAAAAAAATTCAAGCAATTTTTGAAAGAGGTAGTTATTGGAATTTTATAAATTGTAAACATGGCCAAGATTGTATAAATTCAAATTGTCGTTATAAACATCCGAGTGGAAAAGAACGTATAGTTGAGAAAGCTTTAGGTGAACTTAACTATGAAGAAATATCACTTCCTCAAAATATTCGAATTATAAATCAAAGTTATACATTAGAGTCTGCAGTTTTTGTAATGGGTGATGGAATTAATGATCCTATTAAAAACTCAACACATGCAATTTCAATTGCTAAAGATTTTCATAAACCAACTGAAGATAATATTAATTGGATTGTATTTAGCGGACATGCTACCGGGCCAATAACCAAGCCTGATGCATTTGCCTGTAACTTAGATTACAAAGTGCCTGTAGCTGTATTTTATATGAAGGCTAAACGTGAAAATGTAAATATGACTGAATTTAAAATTGAAATCCCAAAAGAAGTGTTTTGGGCGTTTCCAAATTTAGCATTATCTTCTAGTAATAAATATATTTGTAAAGAAAAATTTGATAAACTTGAAGAAAATAGTATTGTTGCTTTGGATGCTGAATTTATATCAGTTGATAAGACTGATAATATAAAAACAGACGAAATTGGGCGTATAAGTGTTGTTGATGAGAATGAACAAGTAATTATAGACGATTATATACAAATTGGATCTTCTACTGTAAATGATTATAAAACAAGCGTTAGTGGAATAGTTGAAAGTGATTTAAATCCAGAAACAACCAATAAACAGTTAACAACTCTTAAAGTAGCATATATGAAAATTCTTTATCTTGTGGAGCATAGTTATCATTTTATTGGGCATGGACTTTGTAATGATTTTAATGTTTTAAATATATGGGTATGACCAATTAAATTGATTATTTTTATTACTATATAAATGAATGTTTTAGGTTAATGAAATTCAATATAGTGATACAGTAAAACTGTGTCGTCTTCAATTAAAGCCAATGCTTCCATTGAAAAAACTTGCTTTTAAATTTTTGGGTATGTAATGAAATTGTACTTTTAATACATTAATTATATTACATTTTTAGATAAAGTAGTACAAAAAGATACACATGATTCTGTAGAAGATGCTAAAACAGCATTACAAGTCTATCGCAAATATGAAACATTAACAGACCAAGAAATTAGTGAATATCTTAATGATATATATAATTCTTATATTATATAGGCGAAATTTTAGCTAATAAACTTTTTTTTATTTTTGCAAATACTTAAAAAAAAACTTTTTTTATAAGAAAAAATTGCGCTAAATACAAAAACGAAACTTTTTTGAAATAAAAAAATCATCATCTTCATATAGATATGACTCTAAAAACGCAAAAAATACATTTTACTTTTTGGAATAAATGATATTTGAGTCAAATTTAAAACATGGGTAAGAAATGGTCAAAAAATCCATTTTTCAAAAAAAAAAAGTTAGAAAAAAAAACTTGTTGGCTAAAGTTTGAACCAAGTATGATTTTAATGGCTAATACTTTTTTTTGAAAAATAATTTGACGAAAATCAAAAGGCATTCTTCGGGTATTGAAAAGACTTATTGAATGACTTTAGTTTTCATTAAATTGTGTCTATTGGTTCTTGAGATAAGTGTGAAATCAATTGTTTTTACAATTTTTTAGAGAAATAAACATTTTTGTTTAAAATTTTTTTTCTTTTATATATAAAGATAGCAATGATTATGTAGGTTTCATTGATAATAACTTTTAAAAAAATTAAATTATATTTAAATTATATAAAATATATTTATCGTAAGTAAAAACAAATATTTCAGAAATCAGTTATTTTGATTTTTGTTAAACTTATAAATAATAGATTTTTAGTTTTTCTATATTGAATTTTTACAATATAAAAAAGAGGAATTATTATGTACGAATCTTCATAGAAAAAATATTCTTTTTCAATGATATTAAAAAAAATATATTTAAAATAAATATTATTAGATAATATTCTATATATCAAAATATTTATTTTAATAAAAAGAGATATCATTTTTAAACACTTTAAAATAAAGAAAAATAATTTAAAAATAAAATATATAATGATAAAAAAAGACTTTTATTTAATCACAATTTACAATTATTTAAATGGTTTATGATGTAGAATAATATAAATAATCAATTTAAAAAAAACAACAAAATTAAATATAAAACTTTCAACATTAATAATAATATATATTTTGATAAGAAAAATTATTGTTTGAAAAAATTTGAATTCTTAAAGCTTCATTTCATACAAAAGGATTTCAGAAAGATAATTGATAAGATAAGAGAATTATTAACTTCTTTTAAAATTAATATAACTAGTAATCTGATTTCACAGAATCATAAAGTAAATTTAAAAATATGTCATATTAAAGATTCAGAAATGAGTCTAAATATAAAAAGAAGATGTAGAGACTTTAATGCATTGGGAAATAAGTTTGTTTGACATTCCTTTCTTAGTATTGATAACAGTGCTTGTACGTCATATATTAAGATAGGAACATGATAAGCCTAAAGCTATTCTATTACTTTTCTTAAAAAGTAAAAAATTAGTACAAACTTCATAAATATTTATTAAATTAAAAATGAATATAATGTATATTGGTATAAGAAGATAAAAAATTTAGTAACAACAATATTCAGGAAACACATATTTTCATTAATCTTTGTGTTAATTCTTCAGTCTTTTTAAGATCACTTAATTTATTTGTCCTGTAGATGTAACACTCGACATTATCAGTAACTTTTATCGTTAGACTTCCTTTTTTAGAGTCATATTTTGTTGAATATCTAAAAAAAATTAACAACAATTGCAAATAAAATAAAAAAATATTACCGTGAACTGGCAGGATTAGCTTTAAATAATTTTTGAGCCAAACTAGCAAATTCTTCATACTCTTTTATGTAACCCATTTTTTAAATAAATAAAATATCGTAAATATTTTTTTTAATATTAAAAATATTTTAGCCTATTAAAGATAAGTTGATTGTGAAGTCACATAATACCAACTTTGTTTACGTGAAAGGAAACAATTTCAAAAATATTTTCGTTTTAAGATTTTTAGATCTATTGCAAAATCGAAAACCCCTTTTTTTTCGAGAAAATTTAAAATTTATAAACTTTTTTTTTTTTTATAAATTAAAGCGTATTTAACACTTTAAAAACTATTACAAAATTTTAAAAAAATAAAAATAAAATTTTTTTTAAATTCTATTAGATAAATATAAATAATTTATGAAGCAAAAAGTAGTCTTGTTAACAAAAAGTTTTAATTAAATTTATATAAAAATGAAAAGAACTGTGCAAAGAAATTATTATGTTTAAATTTCAATATTAAAATTTAAAAAATTTTATTAAACTTTAAGAAGAAATGAAAAAATTATAAAAATATAATGATAGTTAATTTTTGTGTAAAATTTAAATAATTAATAAAATATTCTAATTTAAAAAAAAAACATTGAGATTAAAATAAATATCAAGATTTATATTAAAAATTTATACTATACAAAATCTCCATTTTTCCATCTTTATTTTTTCTATCTTTATCACATAATTTTTCTTCAAGTTCTTTTCTTATTTTAATTAACTCATCAAGTCTTAACAATTTTTCCTTCAGGATAGTTTGTTTTCTTCTTAAGTTTTCTTCTATTACTTTTTCTGCCTCTAAAGGATTTTGGTAATTCTTAATGTTTTCAATTTTAATTGTTTCAAGAGCTTCTTTAAGTAAAAAAATTTTTTCATCAATGTTATTATTTCTAAAATGATAATAAAAATAATATTAATTATTTAAAAAAAATTTATATACTTAGATTTGATTTCATTTAATATTTTTACTTTCTCATAACTTCTTTCATATTTTTCTGCTGTTTCTTTTAATTTTTTATCTAACTTTTCATGTGTTTGAATTTCTTCTTCAACAAAATTTTTTAAAAATATGGGAATTTTATTATCATTCATTTTTAGAGTGAAAAAAAAGTACAGTAATTATTTACTTTACTAAAAGTTTTCTTTAATATAAATATACAGTGAAAAAAAAAAGAATATTTTTTAAGCTACCAATGAAATAAAAAAAAAAGACAATATATTTCAATAAAAAGAGATTTATAATAATTGATGATGGAAATTTAAAGCAGTAGTCATGTATAATTGATTTATTTTTGTTATTAATCATTTTCTTAAGAAATAATATTTATTTTTAACCTGCCCAGGCATAAAATTTTCTTTTAATTCCATGACTATAATCTATTGGTATACGTTTACCAGCCCAGGCATAAAATCTATAACTTTTAATAATATTACTTAATGTTTATATTATAATACCTTACTTTCTTTTAAAAATTGAGTTTAAATCTTCATCAGAATCTCTTATAACAGATCTTTTTGCCTGATCATCCCATGCATAAAATCTTTTCATCTTTAAAATATTTTATAAATACAAAAATAAAATTAACATACCACATAATTATCTTCTACATTATTAATTTGTCCAAAAACCAAAATGAAGAAAAGAGTAAAAAAATAGAATAATAAGGTTAAACTTTTCATTATCAATAAAAAAAGTTATGCTAGAAAATAAAAGTTTTTTCTTAAAATTTTGTATTATATAGTAAAATCTTATGTGTTAATTAAATAGGAGGATTTTAAAAACGATTTATAGAATGGGATAATAGGTGAAAAGAATAAATTCAATTGACCATATATAAAATGTGAAAAAGATACTATAATTTTGGACAAAAAAAATTTTTTTTTAAGACAACATGAAATTATAATTTATCTTTATTACCATATACCATAAATATACCTTTTATAAAGAAGATATATCTAAAATAAAGTATAATATTTGATAAAAAAAAAATATAGAAACAAATATCATTGATAAATGTTTTAATTGTATTTATTTTTTACTTTGTTGACAAGAGATGATGAATTGAAATAAATATTATTTTAAATAATTGAAGTTATATATTTTTTTTTGTTGAATATATTTAAAATTTGTATTGAGAAAAATTGTACTTTTTTAAATATATAATTATATCTTTAGATTGTAACAAATACTAAATCATTTTATGTTTATGCTTTTTATTAATACAAAATAGATAATTGTTTTATATCACGAACAAAGGTTTTTGGATATTCCTTATTAAAAATGCAATTTTTTATTAAAATATTACAACAAAAGATTGAAATGTTTTTTTGAAAATTAAAAATATGTTCATTGTTTTTTCATACTAAAAATTACATGTTATTTAATCATAGCTATTTTTAAAAAAAAATAGATATATAACAAAATACTGGGACATTCAATTTCTTTATACAACTTTAATTTAAAATAATGTAACCTAGTATTATGAAGAAGAAAAAAAAAAAAACTTCCAATCTTAAAATAAACTTAAAAATAAGTGGTTATTATTTACCAATTTGTAAAAAAAAAAAAACATATATATTATTTTAATCATCTCATTTACCAATACTCTTTTCAATAACATCATTAATGGAATAAAATTTGTTACGAAATAGGAAATGTATCTAAGATAATACATTAAGAATATAATGTTTTTTTTTAAATAAATTAAATTTCTGCCATGAAAATTTGTACCATAAAATTGAACTTATCTTTAAAAATAAATTATTTGTAACTGAAAAATATATGTATTTCAAAAACGATAACACTATATATATATTTTTTTTTGTTAAACTTGCCAACTTTTTAATTTTTATCTTAGAATATTATATATTTTATTGTTTTATCAAAATTAATAAAATGTTTTCAGAAAAGAATAGATGCATTTTATTATTATAAAATACTTGTTTTGTATTTTATTATTAAATTCATTTATCGTTTCTATTCCTCGAAATGTTAAAGGTATATTTTTATATGATAAATTTTTCATTGAAATTATATATATATATATACTTTTTTTTTAGGGACAATTATTATGTATGAAATATTACCTGATATAAAGATACAAAAAGATACTGTATTGTATGATGGAAGATTTGATGGTCCATATATTAAAAAAAATGATGAAAATATTTTATTAAAAGAATGGATAAAAAGATATCATTATAATTATATGAAAAGAGCAGGTGGTAGAGGTTTTAGTATTAATGACGACAACGGAAGTGTTAAAGAAATTATACCGGAAAAATATGTTACCAATTTGGGTGAGAACATTAATACAGACAATATATATAAATTAACGCTATATGATGAAAAGAGTAATGATAAAATTGATAGTGATTATATAAAAATAAATGAAAACAAAACTTATATTTTGTAAAATTTTCAATTTAACAAAAATGATAACAAACAAGAGTTAAATTTAAAAAAAAAATGATTTTTAGTTATAATATGAAAGAATTTTATTAATGTATAACCTGAAGATAACAGAAAAAAAAATAACTACGTCAATTGTTTACTTTTAAATAAAAATTTAAAAAAAAAGATTGAGAAATTTAAAATATACCAAGTGACGTTATCAAAGATATGTAATACCTGTTTTATTTATCAATTTTAAAATTATTCAACCAAACCTCCCTCTCAAATAACATTAATAGTTAAAATATTTTGTTAATTTTGAAATACATAATGAAGATTATACAAACAGTTTCCAATCACAAAAAATCATAATTTAGAATTTGTTATTTGATTTTATTCATTTTTTTTTCTTTAAATATTAAAGAGATTATAAATAAAAAGATAATAGTCTGTGTAGTAATCATAAATTAAAATATCACATATTCATTGTTGAGTTGGATGAATAATATCAAAAAAAAAAGTTCTTAAGAAGTACCAATTAAGAATTAATTAATTTTGTAAACAATTATTTATATAAAAGCATTTCTTTTTAAGAAAATATATATAATATCAACCTATGGAATTTGTTCTTTGTTACTACTATTTCATAATAATGTTTTAATCAAATTTATTAAAATAATCTTTTTATGAGTTACATGAATTTTATATTATCTTTAAAACTGATTACAATTATTACTTTAAGGAATACTTGTTCTCAATAATTTTACCATTCTGGAGATAATGTTACTTAAAATAGTATATATCAATATATTAATAATAAAAATTCAATAAATATTATAACAGTTCATTTATTATCTTTATTATGCATAAGTTTTTTTTTAATTAACCCACCTACTAATAAGGACTTTGGACAAATTTTTTTCTCTTTTTTTATTATTTTACAATTACTGATTATACTATAATTATTATAGTAGTTATCATTTTTCAATTTAATATTGTTAAGTTAAATAGTCTTACGTCAAGTATAGGTCGTCCTGATAAGGATTCATTTTGCGAAATATAAATAAAATAATTTAACCCACCATTCACATACTTTCATTATCATTTCTTTTAGTACAAACATAACTTTTTTTTAAAGAATATACTAAATTAGTCATAAAAAATTTTTTGTTAATATCTTTTATTATTAATAAGTCTAAATATATATTTTTATTATTAAAATAACTTAATGATAAAAATATTATAAGATTAATAAATATATGTCTATCATTAATGTTTGTTATTTTCAAAATTATCAACACAAGCTACGTCAAATTTTTAGAAAAGAGGTTTATCATTATTATAACAATGTATCCGTTTACAGAGTATTCAGAAATATATTTGTAGATAAGAGTTATATAAGTTTTAATTTCCTTATTAATAATATTTATATCTATGATATTTAATACTTACACAATAAATTAAAAAACTTTAATATCCTTATTAATTTTAGATATTTATATTTTATTACAAATGTTTATTAAATTTCATTTAATATTAATATTAATTATTATAATTTTTAATAACTTTAATCTAATATTATGTGAATGTGGATGTGGAAGTCGTTGTTCTGTATATTCATTACCAAAACATTGTGTTAGATGTTGTACAAGTTTTGTTAAAAGAGAAACATTATTTCAAAGTAATACAATAGAAAAAAATACTTTTAAATTTAATAAAAGTAGGAAGGCAAATTTAAGAAGACATAAAAAATATGAAAATATTAAATGGAATAATTCTAAATTTATAAGAAATAAACATTATTCATTATTTAATGATAATATTGAAACAATTCAATCACAATCAATTTCCTCTTCTGAAGATTTATTATTAAGTATTATAAGTGAAGTAGCAGATAAAATGAATAGCAAAAGAATAAAATTTTAATTGAACAAATATATTTTTTACTCTTATATACAATAAGAATAATATCTTATTATAATAGGTAAATATATATATTGGATCTTACAATTATTAGAACCAAATATTAAACTATATTTCATATAAAAATCAGTAAACAAAATTTATATGAAACTTACAGTAACCAGAATCTGGTATCCAAAATATTTAAATAATAATTGAATAATTTTATTAGAATTATCATTTTTATTAAGTTATTTGTTAGTATTATGATTAATAAAATCCCGTAAACAAAAAAAATTATGTCTTTCATATTATAAACACACTTTTTTTTTTTTTTTTATTTTTTAATATTTTCATTTGACATAGTTGGAGTTTCATATCCATTGCTATCTAAAAATAAAAAAGTTAGTTCATATTAAAAAAAAAACATAATATATATTATAAATTTTTTTGTACTTCTATGGAATAAATTGTTAATAATAATAATAGTTATAAGTAGCAACATGTGATTGTTCTTAACTTTTTATGATAAAATGAATAAATTGTTATGTGTTTTAAGTAAATGTTAATACTTAATTGATAAAAAATTATATATTAATAAGTTATAGAAATATAATCTTTATACAAAATCTTAAAATTATCTATTCTTATATTAAAAAACAAGGAAAAATAAAAAAGAATTCTACAGGTAAAAAATTTCTACATTCGTTTTTAGATCATTAATATTTTTGGTTATTTTTTTAAAAGAGGTTCCATACACAAATTATTATTTGTTTTATTACCACTATTGTTACTTTTAGTACTTCTTCTATTTCCATTCATTTCATCAATTGATTCATATTGATCTATAAAAAAAGTTTATATGTATTATTTAAAAAAAAATCTTACTTTTATCTTCATTATCTTCTGGTAATTTTGTATTTATTCTACTATTATTACTTAAAGCTCTTTCAATATAATTTTCATGTGAATATAAAGGATTTTGAAATTCCATATTTAAATTTTCATCAGGTTCATCATTCTTTTCTACATCAGAATGATAAAATATTGTTGGTAAAGGATCTTTTTCTTTGTGATATTTTTTGCGATAATACATTACCAATATTATCAATAAACCTGTTACAGCTACTAAAATTAATAAACCAAAACCAAGAAATTTGCCTCTTTTTGCTTTTTCAACAATAAGTGCTTCTCTTTTTGAAACACCACATTGATAGTCATCTTCATAACAACAACCAATAGATGGATCACATATCATAGAATCTCCACATGTTCCACAAGTATTAGTACAATTAATACCATATGTTCCTTCATCACAAATATCATCACATTTTTCTCCCTTAAAACCACTTTTACATAAACATTTACCATTTGTCATATCACATGTTGATGTAGAAGTTTTACAACGACAATCATAAATACAATCTGGTCCCCATTTACCTGGTTCACAATATCTATCACATTTATCTCCCTGTAATCCACTAATACATTGACATTCTCCTGTTTCTGGTAAACAATATTTTCTATCTGATGCACAAAGACAATCATTTTTACATTGTGGACCCCATTTTCCTTGAGGACAATGTCTTTCACATTTAGGTCCATAGAATCCATCTTTACAGATACATGAACCATCTATATGTGAACATACACCACCATTTTCACATATTCTACATGATTGTGTACAATTTACACCCCAAAAATTTTCACTACATTTATTTTGACATGTTTCACCATAATATCCTGAAGCACATTGACATTCACCTGTAACACTATCACAGAAATTATTTTCTCCACATAAACATTTATTTTTACATCCTTCACCATAAGTATTTAAAGGACAATTTTCTGAACAAAAAAGACCACTTTTTCCTGGTGGACAAGTATTACATACACCATTAATATTATCACAATCACCATCTTTACAATAATTACATGTTTCTCTACAATCTTTTCCATAAAACCCTTTATTGCATACTGTACAATTATCTCCAGTAAAACCTATTTTACATAAACATTTTCCTGTTTCATTATCACAACTTCCATTTTTTCCACATTTACACTCATTTTCACAATTTTTTCCCCATTTATCTTCATGACATTTACTATTACAATGTGTTCCATACCAATTATCAGAACATAAACATTCTCCTGATTTAAAATCACAACCTATTGCATGTTCAGAACATGAACATTTTTTTTCACAATTATTTGAATACCATCCTCCTTGACATTCATCATTACATTTATTTAATTTACTTTTTCCTGGTTCACAGATACATTCTCCAGTAATTGGATTACATCCATTTGGACAATCACATTTTTTACAATTTATACCATAATGATTTGCAGGGCATGGCATTGAACAACTTGGTGATTGAAAACCTTCTGGACACATACAAACACCATACTGATTATGACATTTTCCACCATTTTTACAATTACATTTTGAAAGACAATTAAATCCAAAAAAACCATCATCACAAGATTTTGAACAATCTTCAGATGTATAACCACTACCACAATAACATTTTCCTGTAACTGGATCACAACTTGTTCCTGGTGTTAATGCACATGAACAATCAAATTTACAATCTTCACCATATTTACCTAATGGACAAATTGAATTACAAGCAGTTCCTGTAAAACCAGGTTTACATTGACATTTTCCATCAATTGGAGAACAAAATTTAGTATTATTAAAATTACAAACACATTTTTGTTCACAAAAATATCCAAATCTATCATCTGGACAAATTCTTTTATCACAATTTTCTCCTGAAAAACCATCAAGACAAATACAAGTACCATTAAATCTATCACATTTTGAACCTTTACCACATTCACATTTTTTTGAACAATCTAATGAATATTTATCTAATGAACAAGGTATTTTACATTTTTCACCCGTAAATCCATAACATTCACATTCTCCTGTAACTGAATTACATGTATTTTCATTATAACAATGGCAATCTTCTATACAAAATTCTCCCCATTTTCCTTTTTCACATGGAATATCACAAAAAATTCCTTTAAAACCAGGTTTACAATGACAACTTCCATTTTTTTTATCACATTTTCCATTTACACAATGGCAGGTAAAGTTACAATTTAAACCATGAGTACCATCTTCACACATTTCATTACAATATTTTCCTTTATATCCAGGTTCACATATACATTCTCCAGTTTTTTTATTACATTTACCACCATTTTTACATAAACATTTATTTTTACAATTTTTACCATAATATCCTTCATTACATTCTTCTTCACAATGTTTTCCAGTATATCCTTCACTACAAAGACATTCACCTGTTTCACTATTACATCCATCAGCATCATTCCTACAATCACATTTTTTTTTACAATTTTTTCCATGTAAAAATTTATCACATGTATGACCACAAAGTGGTCCATAATAACCAGCATCACAATTACATGTATTTTTATCAACACATTCACCTTTTTTACAAGAAGGTGAACATAATGGTTTACATGTATTATCCTCATCCTGATAATATCCTTTACAACACCGTAAAACAATTTGCTTTTTTGGAACACTTTTTGATACATATTTTGGTTTTATAATTTCTCTAATAACAGGACAATTAAATCCTTTTGTAAAATCAGGACACCATTCATATTCAGTAATTGTTGATACTTCATTTATTTTACTTATTTCAGAAACTAGTACTTCTTCCTCAAAAGAACATACATTTCCTCCAATTGGTTCTTCATTTTGAGATGCAATAATAAGACTATTAAAATAATACAATATAATAATATAAATATAAAAATTTATAATTTTTTTCATAGAATAAAAATATAGTACCATAATTTTTTAATATCAAAATAATAATATTAAAAAAAAAGAAGAAATAAATAGTTTTATTATAGAAGAAATATAAACTTTTTTGATAATAAAAAAATGTTAACTAAAATAAACATTTATTGTATATTTAGAGAACAAATGTGTATGTATATAAAATCATTCAGTAATTGATTTTAATTTCACTTTAAAATAATAAGTTAATTTGATTTGACGTTAAAATAAAAATATTAAAATAATTACCAATTAAATTTTAAAAAATTTTATTTTTATATTATAAAAATGAACAAATAAATAGTAATTTGGATAATTTTTTTTAAACTATATCTAATAATTTATCTATTAATAAAAATTTTGTCCTTTTCCAATGTTTTTATTGTGTAATAGAAATGAATCACCAAATTGATGTACTAAGAAAATTAAAGATATGATTTAAATTTATGCTGACTATTACAAGATGAGTCATTTTAAAATTTAATAAATATATAATAAAAATAAATACAATCATATTGTAAAATGGTATTTAAAAAACAAAATTTTTTTATATAACTATTAACACTAATTATATAAATAATTATAATTACAAATGAATATATTTTTAAAGTTAAATATTTAGAATATACTTATTACAATATTCTAATGTGTAAGATTAAGATCATGTTAAAACATATTGTATTATAAAAATATATATATATATATATATTTAATGTTTTGATTTATAAAATCAATTCATTTTTTCTTCTTTATGCTTTGAAATATATGATATTATACATATATAAATAACAGATAACTTTACAACAAAGTTATTAATAAGGTTTTAAAGTAAAGGTCATAACAGGTCATAGATACGATTTAAAGTTAGGTAAAAAAAGTCAAGAACGTTAATGGTATTTTAAAAATTTAAAACAAAAGTAATATTTTTTTCTTTATTTAAAATATGATATTAACTTTTTTTTTATAATAATTAATCTTTTAACATAATTTAAAAGTATTCATATATCAAGATTATCTTTAAAAAAATATACCCAAGTAAAAATTACCTTTATTTTTCAATAAAAAAAAACATAAAAAATATTTTTATTATTTAAAAAGAAAAATAAGATTAAATTTTTGTATAAAATAAAAAGTTTTTTTTAAATATAAATCAATTTATTATCTCATAGTACTAAACAATTTCTAAAATTAAATGATAATTGTTTATTGATACTAAAATAGATAAGTATATATGTGTATCTTTTTATAAAAGTGGCGAGGTGAATGGCTTGCTAAATACAATTATAATTGTTAACAAATTTAAGTATAAATGTTTAAAAATGTGAGGATTAATATATAAAAGAATAAAATCAATTAAAGATATTAGTTTAAAATGTTAATGATTCTTAAATTTAAGAATAAACAATGATTAATACAACTTGACTGTGGTGTCGTAGCACTTTAAGCTTCTTTTCATAATATGGTATGGATACCATTTCTTTACTCCAAAAAATATATAAATTCTATTGAAAACATAAAACTTTGATTTCAATCATACAATCAAATGCCATTTTTCTGTAATATTTTTGTGAAACATTTAAATTGACTACAGTTTCAACATGTTATCAATGTTTTTTTTACTCTAATAAAAACTTTAAACAAAATCTAGTTGACTAATCATATATTTTAAATTTTTATTTTTTGATATTTTGAAATAATGACATACAAATATATTTTTTCTAAAAGTGAATGATCAAAATAATTCATTCAAATGCAATTTAAAATAAATATAAATTTTTATTAGAAATATAAATTTATCATCATTATTTTTAAAAAATTATCTTGAAAGTTATTTATTAACTATATCTCAGCATGAATTATAAATCAAAAGTTTAATAAAGTTGTTTTTAAAAACGATATTAATATTTTTAAAAAAAAATTTATAAAAAATGTTCAAATTTTTTTTAACTTATTGAGATTTTTTAATCTAATTTTTAAATATGGATTTATCTATAAATCTCTAAAATGTTGTACTCCAATATCTCCTTTATCTCTTGTTAAAGTTCATGTAGTGATAATATTATATTTAAGAAACATATTAATATTTTCCTAAAAATATTTTATTTTTGAAGATTCACAAAATAGTATGATTTTTAAAAGTGAAATTTTTTTTTAATATTTTTCATAGTGTTTTAACGACTATTTATCATTTCCCTTTTTTATGTTATAAAATTTATTTTTTTGTGGTTTTTCTTTTTAGTTTCATTTAAAATTACAATTTTACAACAAATGTCAATTTTACACTTTTTGGTGCATATCATATGAGAGCATATTATTTAAAAAAAATAATTGCACTATTTGTTGTCAGCGCATTTTTTTTTCTCAGACAAGTTTATAAAAAAATTAAAAACAAAGTAAAATTTAACAACTTATTTCCCACTTATATATAAAAAAAAGTATTTTATTTTATTTTAAATTATTTATAATATCTTTAACTTGTTTAACTGTATCATCAGGTCCACTAACAGTATGACCAATTGTACGATTATCAATAAATAAGGCATAATCATTACCACCTGGCATAGTTTTATCACCAAAAAAGTAAATTTTTTCAAATTCACCCTCAATATATTTTAAACAATATCTTTTATCCCAACCTAAAGGAAAGATGTCTATAGATATTTGACCTCCAATAACAAAATCAAGTTCATATTCAGTAAATTTTTCTTTTAATTTTTCTACAATTTCTCTTCTAACATTATGTTGTTGATCATATAAAAAAAATTCAATTCTTTCCTCTTGAGTACAACTACGACCAATAGGAGAAATATTTATCATTCCATTTCTTAACTCCACAAAATTTCCTCTTTTTTTAGGAATATCAATTTCTGAAAATAATTTAAAAATATAATTTATTAAAATTTGGTATTTAGAATCTCCTAAGAATTTAAGAATAGATTGTTTCTGAATTTGTTTTCCATTAATTTTTCCATCTAAACCATTCTCAGCAAAAACGTATGAAAATGTAGAACATACTAGAAACATTAAACAAATTAAATTATTTATAAATTAAACTAACAATCCTCCTCAGATAGACCCATTTGTTCACAAATTTTTCCAAAATCAGATCCTCCAACAATTCCTAAATTTTGATTTTTTGAAAGTTCTTTAAAAAATTGAAGATTTTCATTTGAAATTGTTTGCCTAGATTCTGTTAACGTTCCATCAACATCAAAAAGAAACAAATTCTTAGATTTACCAATCATAATTAAAATTCTATAGTGTTAATAATTTTAAAGTCCAAATGATAAAAAGTTTAACACGTAGACAGAAATACCTTATAAATACATTTCCAATTGTTGCGTTGCAAGAACTTTTATTATTATAAAAAATAATTATTATTATTAAATAAATAAGAATTGTATTTTTTTTTATTATTAATTATTATACTTTGGCATATTTGCATTAAGAAATATGGAATTATCATTGAAATTGTCAAATCGTGCCTTCCAATATACAGGATCTTCCATTCCTGGTAAACCTAATAATACTCCTAATCCTTTTTTCTTATTATCTCTATATCCAGCACTCCCTATTGAGTCTGTTAATTTTACAAGTTTTTCAAATAATGGTGCATCTTTCTCATTAACATTATCTGACATCAAAATATAGTATTCTTCTAAAGCTTCATCACATTCTTTTGTTGGTCCTTTATTACAAATAACTTTGGCTTTCTCTTTGGCTTTTATAATTTTACCTTCTGTACTAAATGCTCCTTCAATGGCATTTTCTTGTTCATTTTCTCGAAAAAATTGTACATTAACTGGTTCCATTCCAAATGGCATTGGAAGATATAATCCATTTATCTAAAAAAAAGGTTTTTTTTCATAAAGCATAAAGTTATTAATACATACATAATTATTTTTACTTTTCATAAAACCACTGATGTCAATTGGATTATTAATATCAGGTAGCTTGAAATTAGAATTAAAATCTCTTTGAGTATCTGAATATGTATATATACCTTTTGGTAAAACTTTTACAGGTATCTCTGCATTTTTTTTATTTAATTCCAAATCAACATTAATTGTTGGTTCTCCAAAATCTTCAACTTTTTTAGCTTTTCCAAATTGTAATAAAGAATTGGTACCTTCTGATGATAGAAATGGTAATGTTTCATACCCTAAAAATGTATTAGGTTGTTGAAAATTTAGATATTGACCATATATAATAATAGGAAGTGCAAAAATAAAAAATAATTTTATAAAAAACATGTAAATATTTGATAATTATAGAAATGATATAAGAAATATTTCATATTTATATAGAAGATATTACGACTGAAATGACATTTCTCAATACCTGTTGTTAAAAATAGAATTTCTATTATTAATATAAGTTATATTACAGGTAAATTTTATTCGTTCCTTTGTTCTTCTAACTAAAAAATAGGTCATTAAAATATCAACTTTGAAAGGAACATTTTCAGTTCAAATAAATGAATTTATTAAAAAGAAACTGATCTTTAGATATTTGACAATAGATAAATTAAAAATAATCTACTTAAAAATAGTTTGATTTATTTAAACTTGCTGTGACATTTATTTAAATAAACATATATTATAACAACAAAAAATACATCGAAATTTTTATATTTAGTAACAATAAAAAGTTAACAAGAAAATAATGTAGAATATTATTGGGTTTCTGTAAATAAAACTTGATTAAAAGACACTTTTATTAGAAAAACTATTTGTTATCATTAACCTTTGATCACTTCCAATAAGTTTTTATTATCTCTTTTCGATGAAACATTTTTTAATTTTTCTTCCATTTTTTCACTTATTATTCCAGTATCAGTTAATTTCATTTTGTTTATAGATATCACTAACGACTTTATAAATTCATCACGCTTTTCATTATCCTCTATTGGTTCTAATAAATTTTCTTCTGTAATTGTGCTTTTTAAGAAGGCAAATAAAAATTCATCTTTAGTTTCTTTTGGCTCTGCAGCTGAAAAAATCCTATCCAATTTATCTAATGTTAACTTTTCACTGGAAACATTTGTAGAAGTATCATAAATAATAGCATTAGCTAATAGCTCTCCAAAGTATATCCAGGCACGTGGACAGTCAGATGTAACACCAAAATCATCAAAATGTTCACATAAACTCACAAGGCTACAAAAAGAAATTAAAACTAAATTGGCATTTAACTTACCCATGAAGGACTTCTGCATTTTTTGGACCACTTAACAAACATCCTATCAATCTACCAATAGTTGCTCTTTCAATGGTACTTCTAACTTTATTGATATCATAAAATACAAATAACATAATAGTCTCAACAACTTCACAACAGTTTTCTTCATTTAAATACCTTTCAATCATATCTTTAAGCTATAAATAAGAAAAGAAACTATTAATTTAATAAATTAAAACTTACTTCAGCAATTTTATCTGGTTGACCATGATCATTAGCTAATTGTTTTAACTGTTTATTGAGTTCATCTTTATTATATTTTACATCTACTATTGTAACTTCAGGAGTTTGATCATTATAAAAGTCATCATCAAAACATTCAACAGCCTTTGTGCTTTTTCTAGAATTTGTAGATGGACGACTCCATTGTGGTGATGCTTGTCTCTTACTACTATTTCCATCTTTTCTACCACCATCACTTTTTTTGCTTCTTGGAATAGTTCCACTTTTTTCATTAATAGTTTTAGTATCTTTTGGATTGCAACCATCAGCAAAACTCTTAGCTTGCGTTTTAAGAGTATAATGTCCACTATCGCGAAGATCCGTATTTTTTCTATTAATTGAAGAATTTTTAGATAAGTTATATCTTTTGTCAACCGAATTGGTTCCACTGTAAGGCTTTCTTTTGCTAGACTCATTGTCTTTCTCCTTAGAATATTGATCACGAAGATAAGCATTTTGCATTTCTTCATTTTTAATTTCTTCATGAACCTCATCAATTTTTTTAGGACCATCACGCATCCTAGAGTTTTTAGCAACCCAATTATTTTCACTAGTTTCAATTAAATTTTCAATCATAAATTGCATACGTTTTGAAAGATTGTAAGGGTTTGATTCATTATTGGGCAGATATTTTTTAAAATGTTGTAATGACATACCAATATCTGAATTATTTTCACTGTTGCGTGGTAATCCACTCCAATGTTTTCCGACAGTTTCAAATAATAATACTGCCTGTTCCAGAGCTTTTTCATTGTTTTCATTTTGGAACATATTTAATAAATATGTTACACAATAGGAGATGATTTTTGTTACTAGAAGATCATGACGGTACAGGTGAGCAATAAAACGAATTGTACCAAAAGTGAAGCGTTTTTCCTTTTCTACCAACTCAGCTAGCCTATCAGTTTTCTCTTTAATTTTTTCTTCATCTGTTTCACTTTTTAATTCTTCATTAATTTGTTCCATCTCCTTTGAGAAAGGAAAATCTTTTTTCTCAAAAGTAACTTGACATTTTTGAATTAATGCAGTACCAAAAGAGCTTTTTACACTACTTGTTTGTTTCTTTTCATCATTTACTTGGGCATTATACAAATCACTATAAATAGAACAAAATCTTGGCTCCTCAACAGCCTTAGCAAATATAAGATCAATTACATCTTGCAATATCTCTTTCTTTTCAAAGAGTCTAAATTGTAAAAATTCTGTCATTAATGCTTCAAAATTAGTTGGTGTAATTTTATTAAGAATACCGCGTACTTCTTTTAATAATTTAGAATTTATGTCATCACTACAAGCAGAAGGTTTCCAAGCATTTTCTGATCTATGCAATTGAACATTTGCTCTTGATCGCTCAATTGAAGGCCTTGCAACAGCATTATTTCTATTTTTCCTCCTATCACTGCTATGACCATGACTATTCCTACCACCATAACTTTTTCTACCCTGATCATTAACTGTTTTACTCCATGGTGGTTGAAACTGATTATCATTTCTCCGACCTTTCATTGATGTTGATATACTACTCTTATCATAATATAGGAGAGCTTTTATCTCATCACTAACAGGATTTGATGCTATCTTAAATAATGACACAGCAAGTCTGTATGTTCGTATAAAGTTCTTTGGATAAACACAATTTTCAATATCAAATTTAGGATCTTCCATTGACCGTTTCATATCAGCTTCAATTTCTAAGTAAGTTTCTTTGTCAGCCTTTTTCTCTATTTTTGGTTGTTCTGAGGCAAATGATAACTTTTTTTGGACTTGATCTTTTGACGTACCCTTTACTAAAGTACTAGATGATGTAATCAAGTTTCCAGAAGTATCTGTTTCATTTTTGCTTTCAGTTTTAACTTCTTCCTCCTTTTGACCATCAATGACTTCTTTTGATGGAGCTTCAAGTTCCAATTTTTCTATCGATTCGCTAATAGTATTAGCCAGTATCTCTGCCTGAGAAATTATATTATTTATTGGATCTCTTTCATCTTTAACAGTTTCATCTTCTGGTTTAATTTTATCTCCTAAAGCAGCTTCAGTAGATGATCCAACTGCTCTCTCTGCTATTTGTCGTTTAAATTCTTCCTTGATCCAATTAGAACCCTCATTATTGTTACCTCCTAATTCTGATACTCTTTCAGAATTTTGCCTTGACCTTATCGAAGGTGCTTTCTCAATAACTAAGTGCTGTTTTACGGAAGAACCTGATGCTGACTTATGAAGAGTTACTTCAGAAGGCGTAGATTCTTTAGAAGATATGTCTTTATTTAAATTACTTGCTCCTTCATCAAATATTGATTTTTTCGTCTCAGGATCACAAACACTTAAAATTCTTTTTTCTTTCTTCTGAATGACAGCAGGTTTTTTGCATTCTACAAGTTCAAATTCAGTACTGCCAGGAACTGGAGCAGGTATAGGACGATAATTTACTGGCTGTGGAACTTGATAACTTTCAATAGCAGGAGGATAATTTTGTGGAACTTGTCCCGGTTGACTATAAGAAATTGCGTTAGGATGAAACACTGGAAGGGGAATTGGAGCAGTTGGCTGAACATATCCCATTGGTGCTTGATGACCATTAAAATATGGCATTGTTGTAACTTGTGTATGTATTAAATTTGTTGGTTGATCAACTTGTCCTGCAACATTATGATGTGTATGTTGCCTAAATAATTAAAAAAATTATAATAATAAATAAATTAAGAAATAACTTACATTTGTGGTTGTGGATGATGCTCTGGAGCACTATAACTAACATTAAGCAACTGAGGAGTAGCAAATTGAACCTCTGGTTGAGTAATATGCTGCGAGTTGGAAGTATAATTATTTTCAGTGTGATTTATATAATTTCCACTATTCACATGAGGTCCACGGTAAGTATTTTTTCTTGAACCACGATTTTTATTTCCACCTTTATTATGTGGATTGGAAAGATGTGTTGACATTTTAAAATATGCAAAATGCCAAAAATAAAATATACCCTGAAAATAAAAATTATTATTTATAAATAAATTAGTTAATATTTAATCGATTAAGATAAATTAAACCCTGATGGTGATACAATTGTTCAAAATTGATGACGAGGAACATTATGTGTATAGATAGAATAATAAAAAAAAATACTATTGATAAAGCAAAAATAAAAAATTATTTCTTTATTTTAAAATTAAAATATACTAAAAAAATATAAGAAAATTTTCAGTGTACTATATTTTTCAAAAAAACTCTTAAGTATATCGATATACCTAAAAAAACTGGTATTTGAAAAAGAGGAAAAAATAGAATACGAAACTAGCCCAAGGATGCGATATACCAAATTTTATGAAATTTAAATGGCAGGAGAAAGACTACTTTATTTTTTCAAAATTTGGTTTGATGAGAAAACAAAGATGCATAAATATATATTTGATTTTTCTAATTTTTTTACAAATGAAATATTTTTATTACAACTATAAATATATAATTTAATAAAATATTTAGAAAATTTATAATATTAATATAATATTATATTTAATATTCATTTAAATGAATATACATATGTCAGAATAAGATAAACTATGGTAAGTTAAATGTCTTTTACTGAATAAAAAAAAAATATTATTTATAACAAGGAGTATTTTAATAATATTGTAATAATAAAAGAAAAAAAAAATTACTGGTATGGTAGAAAGGAATGTTATTTTAGGAAAAGAAATGACCAGGACATAGAGTTGTTGGTATAAAGGCAAAATATGTGTTTTCCCATTTCTTATTATAAACTGATGGAAAATTGAAAAATATTCTCTAATAGTATTAAAGATTTAAAGAAAATATTTGTTTACACATAATATAACAACATATATTCATTGTTAAATGAATACTCCGACAGATATTTTTTGATAATTATAAAATGAAAGAAAATTATTGATATATGGCTAAAAATTGTACGAGAAAAAAAGGTAGATTATACGTGATATGTTATGTTTACTGTTCTCAATGAAATTTATTTCAATAACAAAAAGTGATTAATAAGAATATTAAAAATTTAATATTGTAGATTTTTTTTTAATTTTCAAATTAAAATTTTTAAATTTATAAATCATTTCTTAAAAAAAAAATTAATTATTTATTTTTTTCAAACATAAATATAAATTTTTAATTTTAGTATAATTAATCTTTTATACAATTTGTAAGAATGTTTATACAAAAGATTACTAAGTTATCATTTTCAAATATATAAACTAATTCTTAATTACGAGTTCATTATCATTAAATAAATCAAGAGTACCTCAAATAACTTTTAAACACATATACTTAATTAAAGAATTTGACATAAAATTACATCTAAATTTCTGTTGTCGTAAAGATATCTTTTAGTAAGATATTACTGTTATGTTGTAAGAATATTATTCTGTCAAATTAATAGTATTTAACGATTTTTATTTTTACTATCATGCTCATTTTTTGGCTTGTTATTTTAAAAATTTTATGTATTAAAATCAAGTCAAGTCCTCATGAATATAGATTACTACAGGATTTAAAACAAGATTATGATACAAGTGAACGACCAATACTGAATCATACAGAGGCTGTTGAAGTTAATCTAAGAGTATTATTACAACAAATTGTTGATGTTGTAAGTTTATTTAGATAAAAAAATAAACAACTAATAATAAAAAATAATTAAAGGATGAAAAAAATCAAATATTAAATTTGGTTCTTTGGACACAATTTACATGGAGTGATTATAAATTAATATGGGATCCAGAAGAATATGGTGGTATAAAGACAATACAATTACCACCTGATTCTGTTTGGAAACCTGATATCTTATTATTTAATTCTGCTGATGATAAATTTGATGCAAATTTTCCCGTTAATGTTGTTATTCAAAATAATGGACATGTATTATATGCACCACCAGCAATTATTAAAACATCATGTAACATTGATTCTAGATGGTTTCCTTGGGATAGCCAATTATGTTATTTAAAATATGGTTTGTTTATATTTTATTTACAATTTTTTTTTATTACTAGTAATTAAGGTTCTTGGACATATGGAAGAGATCAACTAGATTTGGCAGTTGATTCATCAGGACTAGAGTCACCACATCAAATGGATTTATCATATTATGTAAAACATGGTGAATGGGACATAATAAGCACACCAGCACGTAGAATAGCAACTGAATTTAATAATAAAAAATATGTAGAATTATATTTTTATATTCATATTAAAAGAAAAAGTTTATACTATGTTATCAATTGGATTATTCCAAGTTCCATAATTAGTATTACAAATGTTCTTGGATTTACACTTCCATCAGAATGTGGTGAAAAAATAACACTTCAAATTACAAATTTACTATCAGTTTTAGTTTTTCTTGGAATGGTTTCGGATGTCACACCTGTTACCAGTGAAACAATTCCAATTATAGCTTTATTTTTTTCAGCATCAATGTTAATACTTGGAGCTTCAATTGTTTCAACAATTTTAATTATTAATATATTCTTTCGTAATCCCAAGACACATAAAATGACTCCATGGGTAAGTGTTAAAAAAAATACAAAGCTTATTTTTTATTTATTCTAGATGAAAAAAATTTTTCTTGAATATTTACCATGGCTTCTATTAATGAATCGACCAGATAAATTTTTTAAAAGACCTGAAAAGATAATTCCCTGTAAAAAAAGGTATAAAAAGTATGATACAGTTATTCCACCTAAATATAATTCATTATCAAATCCTAAATTGAAAGAAAATTCAAGTATGACTGGAAGATTAATGAGAGTTAATTCAATAGCTTCTTTAGAACGTATTACATCACTTCATGCTGAAAATGAAGCCTGGAAATCAGTTGGTGGACCATTACTTCGTTATAATCAAGATTTAATAAATCATGTAGAAAGAAAAAAACGAAAATTATTGGTAAAAAAAATGTCTGAAAGAACTTTTTATTCAACAAATGGAACATGTGAAGATTCTGATGATTTATCATCATTAAGGCATGAACAATTGCAAGACTCTACAAAATATAATGAAAATAAACATGACTTATTATATAATTCAGAAGGTTATTGTTGCAGAAATGTATGTATTAATGAAAATAAAAAATTTGATAATTTAATAACGGAACTTCATGATTTTCTTAAAACAGCAAAACAAAAAATTGCTGATGAAGAGGAGGAAGAAAATGAAAATGCCGATTGGAAATTTATGGCACTAGTTGTGGATAGATTATCTTTATATATATTTTGTATATTAATTTTAGCAGCAATAATTGTTATTCCATGTTCTTTACCATCAGAAGAGACCAATTACCAACTCGTTGAATGATAATAAAATTATTTTTATTATTAAAAGCTTTATTATATTATAAATATATACAAGTTAAATTAATTAAAGCAATAATGAAAAATTATTCTTTTTAAAAAAAAAAATTTTACATAAATAATTCATTAGTTAATTACCTGTTAATAGGTTTATTGAAGCTTATATAATATGTATAAATATTTTTCTATGGCAACTAAACTATGTTTGTTAAAAGTATTAATTTGTTATTTTTGAAAGAAAAAATTTATGGAATTTTTTTCATATATAATAATTGTAACAAATTTCATAGAATTCATTTGAAATTTATTTAAACAGTAATTTTAAATTTAATGTTTTTCAATTTTCTCTTCTTTTTTCATCTTATATGATAAAAACATCAATATGACCTTTATTAATAATAAAAAATTTAAAAACTTCTTTTGCTTAATTAGTTATCATTAGTTACCAAATACCATTTATCGATTACTACATACTATTTATCAATTGTCAAATTCTTTTACAAAAAAATAAATTGTCTAAAATTTATTTGTAAATAATTTTAGAAAAAAATTAATAATAACAAAACAAAATTAATTAATAAAAAATGTTAAAAATAAAATGGTAATTTCTAAAAAGCTAACACTAATTTTATAGTTAACTGTTAAAAACATTTTCCAAATTCAAAGCAAATCTATAATAGAATATAGTCATCTTTTGAAATTTAAAATTAATGAAACTTCCTGAAATAGATAAATAATTTAGAATATATAAAAAAAATTAACTGATATTTTAAATAATGTTTTTTTGTCCTTTTAGTTTATCTGATTTTAATAGTTAAAATATAGTTTTATATACATTGAACTATTTTAATACAATATTTAATTTAAATTTTTTTTTGAAAAAAACACATTTCTATTATAAAGTTTCATTGAAAATTAATTCTTTTTAAAAGTTAAAAAAAAACTTAATATTTATAATAACTTACAATATACACTTACAATTTTATTGGTAAAAAATTTATCATTTGTAAAAATTATGTTCGTACATAAAGTGTTACTTTTTTTGTTGTACTGTTTGAGAACTACTCATTTGACTTCTACAAGGTAAACCTTCACCATTCATCATTGCCCGAACCATTATCTCTGTTTCATTATTGTCGTATGTTGGCTTATTTGAATGATTTTCAGCAGCAACTTTTCCAGCTTCATTTAATGCACCAAGAAGAATATCAATATGTTTATTCATCTGATTAATTTGCCTCGTAACAAGTTCCTGAGATTTAAGATTTTTTTCATTTTCTATTGCCTTATCAATTGCCTCCAATTCGGGGTTAAGTTTTGTTGAAAGAAATTCTGGTACAACATCATGATTCCAATAAGGAATTCTTCCTTCTGTCTTTTGAAGAAGTAATTGATTAGGTTCTAATGAAATAGCTTGTGGAACTAATAAATGACTACGTAAAAAAGCTCCACTGTCATCCTGTGATGCTGTTAAAGCAGATCTTTTTAGTAATGTTTGCATTTGTGCCATAGCATTAGCCAAAGAAGTAAATAAACCCATCAAATCTTCAAATGCTACATTTTGTTGAAGATCCAAAAGATACAAAGCGTTTTCTATATTCATTTTAATCTCTACAACTTTATGTTCAAGGTTTTTTATTGCTGCTTTTACTTTTTCAGGTTCATGTTGGTAACCACCATATAATATATCACTCATTTTTGATGTTTTAAAAAAAAATTAACTATTGTTATAGGTAATGACAAAAAAATAAATTAATTAAAAATTAAAAATCAAACTATTTACTAGAATTAAAAATTTTGAATTAAAAAATTTCTATTCTAGTTAAGTTTTATATGTAATAATAATTTTAAAAAGTAAACAAATGATAGGGTGACATTAATCCAATGAAGTTTTAAAAAGTTTTAGTCCACTTAATTTTTTGGTTATTTTGGGATTAGGAAGTTCAAATTAATGAATAAAATTTTTGTTATTAATTTATCACTTTTGGTATCTCTCTTCATTAAACTAAATAATTTCAAAACATATAAATTGAAAAATTAAAGATTATAATATTTTATTACTATTAAATTAAATAAATATTTTAAAGTATCAAATGATACATATTTAAATATTTTTAAAGTTTTCAAATGAGATTGTTTATAAATACATTGAGATCATTTATATTTTTTGATAAATTTAGAAATTAAAGTGCTGTTGACTCATATGGTGTTCATAGCTTTTAAGAAACTTGTATAATTGTCACAACATTTTTTAGTATTTAAATTTTTGTAATTTCTCTTCATAGAAGAATCATTCATTGAATAAGTAAATTTTATTGTTTTTTCATATTCTTTACTTGTCTTTTCACATACTTTCATTAATACATTATCATTTTCAAAAATCTTTTGCTCCAAACTTTTTAATACAAACATCCTATTGAAAGCCCAAAACATTGGATGCATTATTGTATCTTCTTTATAATTTTTTCCTTTTACAAGAAATTCTTTGTAAGAAATGGCACGTACAACATCCACAATGAATACAGTAAGAGATGATGTCCAATCATTATCACCCACCTTAAAAAGTCCATTAATTTTTGAATTTTTGTGAACTGAAGGTAAATAAGTAATTTCAATTGAAGATAAAAATAATCTATTGTTATGTCCATGATTACTCATAATAAAATTATAAGCTATATTACGTATTGTTCTACTATCAAAACTTTTACCAACTCTTATTCTACGATTAAGTATTGTTTCAGAGACACCCAGATATAGTGAAAAAAGAAGAAGACTAAACAAAAAAGTCCAAAAAAGGAAATGTTTAAAAGAAAATTCTTTTGAATTATCCACATTTTCATTATTTTTACTTAAGTCATTTCTTAACTTTACTTTATTTCCCATTGCAGTACCAGCAATTGAAGTAAAAACTAATGTATTAAAGTATGATAAATCTAATATACATATACATAAAAATGATAAAGCAAAAGAGGCACACCATATCGGTAGAAGATCTCTCCTTTCAGAACCAGTATTACCCATTATATATACTCCAAATGAAACACCTATAGCAATACTAATAGCTGTTGATAAAAAAAGATCATCTTCAAATTTTAACATTGTTTTCAATCCTAAAAATAGTGTACCAATCCATATTCCATAAGATACTTGAGCTAACAGAAATAAAATTGAATTCCATGGTATGATATTAAATAATCTTCTTGGAGTATTATAATAACGCTCATTTTCATTTGCTTGTTTATTTAATATTTTGTTATTATACTCTTCAACTATTTGATGAAGATATAAGGTATCATAAAAAATTGCTATTAAAAAACCACCAAATGTTGATAAATAAATAAATGCTTCTGGATATTGTTTAAGGTATATTCTATGTGCTCCAAAAATACCTCCTAAAGAAAGAAGTATTCTTGCTGTGGATAAATTTGAATAATTTTCAACTTCTTTTGCTTTACAATCAATCATAATATCTAGAAAAAATATTATAAAAAAATAAATAAAAATAATAGAAATTAAATATTATATGATAAAAACATAATTAAAAAAATTATTTCAAAAATAAATAAGATTTTTTTTTATCTACAATAAAATACTTAAATATTATACGTATTAATTAATATATAGTAATAATATCTGCAAGTAAAAAAATGTTTCTACTTTTTACTATATGACAATAAAATATTTCGATAATTTGTTTCATTAACAGTTGAAAATATTCTATTTATATCTAGGTTTAATCAATTTTTACAGCTGAATATATTCTTAACAAGAAATAATATGCAGCATAAAATCCAATTGATCCTGTCATTATCCATACTGAAAATGCAATAAGAGTACTGTATGCAAAATATAATACCATTGGAACAAAACCAATTAAATTTAATTTTGTATAATAGTAGAAAACTGAATAAGCCATAACATAAATTGCTGATCCACCAGAGATAACAAAAGATTTCCACCACCAATGATAATTTTCAGCACATAATAAGAAATATGTTACAAGAACAGCTATTTGACAACAAACCACAAATACAATTATGCAAACTATAAAAAGAAAACCAAATAGATAATAAAATTGATTTTCCCATATTGCAGAAAAAATGAAATACAATTCTATAAATATAGCACCAAATGGTAAAATACCAGCAAGAAAAGAAGATGGAATAGTTTTTAAATACCATGGTTGATCTGGAACTTGACGTGGAATTTGATTTGTTCTAACAGGATGATGATAAGGATGTTTACGGTATCCGAAATGGAAACCTAAAAATACTAAAGGTAAATCAACACCAAACCATAAGAAAAGTAATGTTAACATTGTTGTAAATGGTATGGCACCGGAAGAATTTTTTGAAATTAAGAAAAAGTTGAGAATAAAACCTGAACATAAAATAATCCCTGGAAATAATGTTGCCGTTTGAAAAGCACATCGTTTTGGATTTCTTCCTTTTAATGTTTTATATAATCTTCCTGCATGATATCCAGAAATCAATCCCATAAGACAGAATAATGAGATTGCAGCAGTAGCTAATGAACCTCTTGATGAAGGTGATAACATTCCTAACATAGCAAAAGTAACTGTAATACCAATCATACCAATAAGTTGAATTCCTGATCCAACAAAATTAACTAAAATCATTTGATGACGAGGTGGCCTAAAAACATCACCATGTACCAATTTCCAACCACTTTCTTCTAATGTATCTTCCATTTCTTCATTTTTATTATATGTAGCAATATCTCTTCTAACTGTTTTTACGATGATTGCACTTAAAAACCCGGCAAGGCATCCAACAATTATAATTGAATTTAAAATTGAGAAATAATGTATATTATGATCTTTCATATTTAAATATGAATCCCATCTTGAAGCCCATGGGATATCACTTTCTTCCCATTTAATAGAATATGTCCAATGAATGTAATTTTGAGTTTCTCTAACCTCTTGAGGGCCTTTACTTTGATCAATTGAACATTGGAATGGACTTGAAAAAGAGTAACTATCAGAATTAATACTTTTTGGTTGAACTTCAAATCCAACAACTCTATAAACATCAGGTTCTGGTTCATGATATTTTAATACAATATCTAAATGATTATTAACATAAATTTTATCATTCTCTTCATTAATATAACCTAATCTATAACCATGGTCATAAAATATTTCACCTGTTTCTGGATCTTTAAATTTAGTAGCACATGGTAAATTATCAACTAATAATTGTACATGATAATCTTCCTGAATTCTTTTTCTTAAAACATAAGAATCTTCTTTAAAAATTGTAAATACATTAGTTGTTTGGCATACACTTGCACAATCTACATCTCTTTTCATTTGAACATTATATAAAGTATTTACAATTCTGTCTCCTCTCATTAACTCTCCAATATTTTCAGATTTATAATGTAACTTATCTTTAGGTGGTTTACAAAAAGGTACACTATAATATTCATATGGAAGACCAGTCTTAGTACTTTCTAATTTTATTCCCTTAAAAGTTAATATAACATTTTATAAAAAAAAAAGTATAAATAAAATAAAATACCTTTATTTCAATAGGATCTCCTATTTTAAATTGAACAGGTGCTACACCGGGAACATAGAAACAATGAGATGTCAATATGAAAGACAAACCAAGAAAAAAATATAGAAACATTTTTGTATATAAAAGTGATTGCACAAATAGAAAAAAAAAATAAGTTTTGTAAAAATAATAATAGTAAAAAAAAATAACAATAAAGATATATATATATATTTACTTATATATCTTACAAACCTTTACTTTTTTTTTTTTACAAAACAGTTATACTATATATTATATTTTATTTTTTGACACGCAAGCAAATTGTCTATGCTCCGTATAAAAATAATACTACACACAGGAAGAAGTAGAGGATGGATATATACATATATATTTATGAAAGGGTATATTATTCCAAAAATAAATCATTTCAAGACAAAGTAAAATTGATATAATAAACTGATTGTATAACAAATAATAAATATAAAAGAATATTCTCTTTTAATATTAAATATATTTTTCAATTTAACAAATATATATATATATATATTTTAAGTATAAAAATATTTTAAAAAAATTGATTTTTTTTAGAAATTAAAAAAAAAAATATTTTATTGAAAATTTTAATAATAATATTTTATTGAAAAATAAATTAACAAAAAAAAAATTTGTATAAATAATCAAAAGTTTTTTGATAAATTCTTTTTTTTTTCCTGCAAAATAAATATTCTGTTTTTATTTATAAATGTATTTATATTAAATTGTTTAAAATTTAGCAAATTAGAAATCTTTAAAAAAAAATTCAATTAAAAGGTGAACTAAATTATTATAAATAATTAAAAAGTTTATATTTAATCCGGAAAAATAATAACGTAAATTTTAATATATTATTATTTTTTTAGTTATTTTAATTCATTAATTTGAGTTAAAATTATTAATATTTTAGAAATATATAAATTCATTGACTACATAAATAATATTTAAAAAAAAGTTTAAGATTATTATAAATATTAATAATAAAAGATAATTTTATCAGTAAAAAATAAATACTTCCGTGGTAGGACAAAAAGGTGTCTAGTATATCAAAGATCAACAAATAATAATTTAATTAATAAATATAATTTTTGGAAAAAATTTTTTCTATGAAATAATTACTTTGAATTGATGAAATAAAAATATCACCTTAAAGTGATGAAAATTAAAAAAAATCATCTCAAAATGATGGGATAATTTTTGTGTAAAATATAGTGAAATACTTTTTCTTATCAGACAAAATATTAACATTAACAATTACCCATCTTATCATTATAACACTAATTTTTATATTATATTTTATTTGATTTTACCGACATATTGTTATTAAATATAAGAATAAATGTATTATTACTTCACAAGTATTTTAATGTAATATTTTTAAATTTATTAATCACAGCTTTATAATGTCAATTATTTAAAAGTGCATCCATATTATAAATCTTATATATTATTTTCTTAATACAAAGACATTCATATCATTCAATAACTGGAAAACTAATATTTATTGTTCTTTTTTAAAAAAATATTTTTTTTTGCCAATATTATACTTAATATCAATATATAATTCTAAAAATTAATTAAATATAAAAATATTTTTACATATTTTATTTTTATCCTCTTTTTAAAAGGATATTATTAGATTTTTAGTTTTTTTACAATTTTATACTTTTAAAATTTTTGAAGGTCTTTGTTGTTTTTTTTTTTTCTATTTAAAAATGACATTAGTAAGGAAATAAAACTATTTAAAATAGAAAACTCATTTAAAAAGCTATTTCCACATAAATAAAGTAATTAGTCTCTATTATTTTTTTTAATCTTTCTTCAATTTATGAAATTTAATTGATATAATTAATATTTTATATTAATTTTCTTTAAAGTCTAAAGAATCATTAGAATAACATCACAAATAAATTTATAATTATTCTTTATCATTTATTAATGTGGAAAAAAAAAATAAATTTACGTATTTATCATATTTAATAAATTATAATATTACTTTTATCAGTGTTATAAATTGGATTAGTAATGTTAACAAGACATTAATACTTTTTAATATTTTAAATTGTCCACAATCATTTGTTTATTAGATAAGAAAGTGTTCAAAAAAAATGTAATTATTATCAAAAAATGACAACATATTTGTAAATATTAATATTATTTTAATTAAAACCTTTTTAGTTAATATAATTACATTTTTTTTTTGTTTTTTCAAACTACTTATGATTTAGATTTTCTTCTTTATTACAGTAGTTTGTTAAATTTACGTTATTTACCTTTATTATACGTAGTTTATATAAAGCTAATAGTGTGATGTAATTATGTGATATTATAAAGTATTAATTATGTTTTAGAATATATATAAAGAATTATGAAATAACAAACATGATTGACTTTATTTAAGAGACAAGTAAATACCATTTCTGGTTTCACTAATACGAATTGATTACGTAATGATGATTAAATACTTTCATAATAGGATTTACCAATGAAATAGGTGAGATTTTAGATAATTAAACTTCTGTTTAACCACTTGACATTTCTTTAATATGGTTCACTAAATGAAATTTTAGATTTTGAAGCATTAAATGAATTTTTTTCTATTTCTTTCCAGTTAGGGTGTGTTGCTCTCCAATAGGTTTCTAAAAATAATATAATTTCTTTAACAACTTTAGGAAGTTCATTTTCTTTTAAAACCAAATCAAAAACGTCATCTCCCAGGCGGAGTAAACTTTCGGCATATGCTAATTGGGCTTTAACCTCATGAACAGTACATTTATCATTACTTTTAATTAATTTTCTTAAAACCTAAAATAATGTTATAATAAATTATTTTTAATTTCGGTATTCTTTTTTTTTTTAAAGTAGTATGGTATAAATTGAAATTCTCAAGTCAATTAGCTTTTTATTTTATCTATATTTTATTTTTTTCTTTGTTATAAGACAAAGTATTTTTAAATATTAACTATTTAACAATATATAAAAATAAAATAAACTTATTATTTGTTTGATGTATTTAATTATAATAATACAAACCTATACCTATTAATTAATAATTCTTAAACTTTTAAAAGACACCTGTCTATCATAGGTACCTTATATAACATGCCATCTATCAGAAAGTAAAGTGAATAATAAGTAAGAATTAAAATAAATAAGTATAAATTACTTTTTTTTACATATATATATATATAAAATATATTACATATTAATTTTATTATTTTAACTTCAACTAACCTTCAAATTTTCAATTCTTATATATATTATAATAGGCGCCAAAAATGAATTTTTTAGATGTGCTGGATTATCAATGTTCCCATTTTCTAGGAGAACTAGATTCATTTTGTTACTTTCTTTAAAAATTTTTTCTGCTTCCATATAAAATGATTCTTAAAAAAAAAATTTTTTTATTATATTTTATTTAAAAGCAATTTTTAATCTTTTAATTGATTTATCAAAAAAAAAAAAGTTATATAAATGTTTCTTTTGTATAACTCATGACATAATTTTTTTTTATCCAATTAAAAAAAGAATAATATTAATATTATTAACCTATCAATTTTCAAATTTAAATGTAATGAGATTAATATATATATTTATTTTATTTTATCTTTCACAAACTAAAAATATAGTTTCTCATTATTTAACACGTTGAATGGCATTATTCTTGCGCACATAACTTATCGTTTATTGCCCTTTTACCAATATGACTTTCTGTAAGGAGCACATTTAAAGTTTATAGTTATATATATTCATATTTTTAAATAAAAAGACATCTGCCGAAATGATATATATATATATATATATATTGTACTTAACTTTGGTGTTGAATAACGGTTTTATAAATTATTTGTTTTAGCCATTCTAACCTTAATGAAGAAAACCTTTTTTATAATTAGGCAATTATTTTAAATTGATCTCATTATTTTTATATTAGAACAAAAACTTACCATTTAAATCTGTTGAATGAAATTTGTTACCAATATTGCTAATAGCATCATCATTCATTTTACATACATTAACTCGATCTTTGAAAGAATCTTTTAAACAATCAAATATACCTTTTTGAAGAAAATCTGTTACCTAAAAAAAAATTTTTTTTTAATATTATTTTTTAACAATAAATATAAATTTATATTTTACATAATATCCTTTTAATGATGGTCCTATAAAACAAACTGGTCTCATTGGTGGAACAACATCATAATACATAGATTGATTATAAAGTATTTGGCCTCCTTTTCCAGTTGTTGTTTCCATGGATGATGATGAATTAGATTTCTTGAGTCCTCTATAAAATTTTATATAGAAATGTTTAAATTAATTACAAAAGAAACACTTAAGATTAAACTTAATAGGCCACATTCATTAAGTGTTGATTACGCAAATGTGTTAATAATTTATTTTTATTATAAACTTCTTTTTTTTTTATGATTAAACCTTAATTGTTTTAAAATAAAAAACATTTGTTCTATTATATTATCGGTGATTCATATTCACATAATAAAAAGCACTTAAACTTCTTAACCACGACAGTTTAATTTAAATAATTATTTTATGTACTTAGTATCTGTGTTACAAAAAAGCAATCTATTCATATACTTAATAGCTCATTAATAGTCAAATAAAAGATCAAAAATACTAAGTACTTTGAAGTGATCATACATATAAACTTTTAGAAATTTTGTTTGTTTTTACAATATAAATATACATTACATAGAATGACAAAAGCTAACCTTTGGAGAATTTTGAAACGATGTGTTCGAATTTGTTGAAATTTTGTAGGTGTTGGTATAAAACCCATTAATGATCCATCAATTACTAAACGCCCTATCCACCAATCATTATTAAATTTCTAAAAATAAAAAAGAAAAAAAAAACTTTTATTAAATATTATATAATATGCCAGCTACTGTATATTTAATTTTTATTTATATTATATTTTTGAATTAAGAAAAATTATTATTCTTAAATGAAGAATCATTATAAATTCCCAATTGAATAGTTTGCCTTTATGATAAGTATATATCTATTAACTATGTCTAACAAACCTCATATATGTGTAAAAATTGTCCCACTTGAAATGATACAGCTTTTCCTGGTACTGGAATGTCATTATCAAGACATCCATTGTATGGAAGAAGTGTCCGAACCGCAAATGATACACTTTTCTTCTAAATAAAAAAAATTGTTTTTTTTTATTATTTTTCATTATAATACACAAACCTTAGCTTGTTCTAATTTTTTTCTACCATCATTTTCTATTAATGCTTTCATTTGTCGATGGCATTCTCTACCATCAAAGATGTTTGAAAAAGAATCGAAATTCTACAAGAAAAAAAAATGTACTTTTTACTTTATTTATTTTAAATAAGTAAAGAAATGTCAAAATATTTCTTAAGACAATAATTCTTTTAATGGTATGTATAATTATAAATTTTATGAATAAATATTTTAATTAAATGAGTAGAATTTAAAAACTTTTTTTTTTATAATACCAGGTGAATAAAGTTTAGTGATTAATTCTCACAGTTTAGATAATTAATTCAAAATATTACATTAAATAGTATTTTTAAATCACTAGATAACATCTCTACCTATACTTTTTATAAATTTTATGACTTTTTTTTTTAACTAAACTTTCTCATGAAACATGGTGGTTCTCATCAATAGGGATAAATTATATTAAAAATCTTTAGTATAACTATTTAGTTATTTTTAATCTTTTGATTTCATTAACAAAATAATGATTGTTAAATTTACATGTTTTGTAATAAAATAAAAAAAAAAGTTACCTTTTCTAATTTAAGAGCTTTTCTTTCATCTAATACAGTACTTGGTTCTTTATAACTAATTATAAAATGTTGTAAATTACTTCTTGCCAGAGCATGCATCTTTCTTTCTTTCTAAAAAAAATTTTTATTATATATATGCTTCTTTTTTTTTTAATATGTTTTTAAATTTCTTCACAATTACTTTTTTTATAATTATGTAGATATGACAATCAAATAGAAATAATACTTTTTATTTGATATAATAACTTTAGATAGTTATATAATAATTGTTTCTATAACAAAAGAAAATATTTTAAAAAAGTAGATATAATGGCAAAAAATATTGCCTTTGTTTAATATTTTATAATATAATATTAAAGTCATCTTTAATATGCCATTAATAGAATTTTGATTGGTTCAAGATTTATAATATTATTATTTTAACAATAAAAATTATCCTTTTTGATCTCAACCAAATAATGGATACAAAAAAAAATAGATAGAATATAAAGAAATATTTTAAATTTTCTTGTTGAAATTATTCTTTTAAATAGTTAATATGAAAAAGAATAAAGAAAAAAATTTTTTCAAAGAAGATTATTATGTAATCATATTACATTTTTGCACCATTTTTCATTATTCTTTTTACCATTTGTATTATTTTATTTAAATATCTTTTTAACTTTAAAAATATTTTATTCTAAATTATATTATTATTATTATACCATTTAAATTCTTTCATTTTATATATGTATTTTTCAAAATATGTCTCATTTTTATATATAATTATTTAATCTATTTACTATCTTTACTAATCGTTCTCTCTAATTAGTTGTATGGTTTATGTTAAAGAAAACTAAGAATACTAAAAATTTATGTAAAGTCTCCGTTAATATTTTTAACTTTAAAAAAGTACACCTTTTACTTACCAGTTCTTTTGTTTCCCTGATAAAAAAAAAAATTATTTTTTATGACTAATGATATGTTTACCTTTATATAATGTATCACAATCACATTGTATACTCAAGTAACTTTTTTTTTTTAAGCTAACCTATAGTAACTCTTCAATCATCATCTATCATTAATCATCTGGATCAAAGCGGTTTCTTTTTGATGTGCCCCCTTAAGTCAGCACCTTAAATATCACATAAACAAAAAAAATTCATGTTACATTTCTATTGTCTTTTTAAATTTAAAAATTTTTATTTTTATTAATACACCTGAATGTTATTTTATTTCTATATTATTACCTTTTTTTTTTGGTTATTAGTAATATGAGGTATATATCTTTGTCTAATTGTCCAGAACTTTATAATTTATTAGAATATCTAATTAAGGTAGATATGTATTTATATTATAAAAATAAAGACACCTGCCGAATTTTAAATTAAATTCTTTTCTATCTCTACCATACTTTATTGTCTTTTCTTGAGATGATTATTATACTTGATATATAACTAATCATATCTTTTCATACTTCCAACAGTTTTTGACAGGAAACACGTGTAATTACCTTTTTATTATTTACCCTGAACTATTATGCCAAGGTAATTATTATTATACTTTCACCATAATTGTTGATTGATACCAGTTTTAAATATGATAAATTTAAAATAACAAAATTGTATGGTTCAAATAAAAAAAGATATTAATTAAATGTACTTTTTTTTTACTTTTTAAAAAAATTTTTTTTTTAAATTTTATTATTATTTTTTGTTCATTATATCTTAAGGAAAGTTTTAGTTATACATTAACAAATATAACATATATCTTATTTCATATTTAAGTTATTCAAGATGGTGTATTAATAATTCTTCAAGTTGCATAATGTATCCTTACCACCATACATAAATATCATACATCTTAATCATTCCTGTTTGTCATATAATATCCTAGGTCAGAATATTGATAGACAATTTAGCTTAACATAACTTTCTTTTTTTTTAAAACATTATTAATGATATATCAAATATCCATATCTGGCCACTTGACAACATAAAATGCCAAAAATAATTCCAAAGTTTATAATTATTTAGTAGGAGGTGTAAAGTTAATAAAATCTTTTTTAATCACACTTCCTTTATTACTCTTATTGTCTTTGTGGTTTTTAACGGTTTATTTCTATCAACATACGTCAAAATGACAATTTAAGTATTAGCTTTAAAATGATTGAAAAGATTGTCATCTATTTGCCTACATATGTTTTATATCGATGTTTAAACAGATAAATTGTTGATAGGATAGATTAAAAATGTTTATATTTACTTTTAATGCCATGCTATCAAATTGTTAATATTAGGTTTATCCTTTATAATTTTTGGTAGATATATTTACTTATAAATAAATAACATATATATAAATATATACACATAAAAAAAAGAAAAAAAAATAATTAATTTATATAGGAGGTGTCTACAAAACAATTGCCTTCTTTTTCATTTTTTTATTTTAAATTTTATTTTAATAAATGCCATTACAATTACCCCTAATAATATGGTGCCCTTAATAATTTCTAAATTAATACCAATCACCAGGAGATCAGTATCTCCATCTGGCATGTATGTAAACTGTGTTATATTTATCCTCATTTTATTTCTTCAATTTAGAGACATTTCCAAATATAAAAGTTTTTCTCTACTCATTGCATGTCAAGATTTTATCTCTTACATAAATATATCAAGCTGCCGCTATTTTATTATTACTGATCATGAATCTTTGCATATCATTAATTATGTTTATGTTTAATAAACTAGCTGTCAACTTTTTAAATTTAAATTACCAATGTTATGGTAGGATTTAATTTATGCTATTTATTTGATTACTCTTTTTCAAGTAAAAAAAGACCCGTTTTTAATGTCATTTTAAATGAAACATTTATTTTATTTTTGATAATATACTTAATTTTTCTCTATTAAATATATATTATATTTTTAGATAAAATATTACAAATTATATATATATATTATATAATTACAAATTTTACAAAAAGTGCATGTACTTTATTTTCACACAAATTTTTATCATTTTCTACCTACATAGTTATTTTATAATTTTATTAACTTTTTATTAAATTATTAATTATCAATTACTTTTTGATAAATAAACCTATAACTATTAAATATAAAGTTATAAAGAAATCATATTATTTTTATTACCATTAGTATGATTATAATTTTGTTATCAGATGGTAAATCAAATTTACACTATTATGTTATCATTTTACTTACTCATATTTTATAAGAAAATATATAGTATTTAAATATGTCTGTTTTTTTTTCTAGAGATATTTTTTTAATGATATTTATATATGATAATTCTTTAAATATTCTTTTATTATGATAAGCATACCATTAATTCTTATTGAATTTTTTTATCATAATATTAAATTAGCTTAAAATATTTACCCACCATAATAATTAGAGTTAACACTTAAAGAATTGATGATAACTCTATAGAAGTATATATTTAAAGATGAACGTATTAGTTTAATTATATTTTACCCAGTTATTTTGGTTCTTTTAATGTTTTTTTTTATTTAAAAATATGAAATCTTCTACCAAAAGTACAATAAAAGATAATTGAGTTACACGTTATGATAAAACAAAAAAAAATGACAATTCCATGAGAAGAGCTATTAATCATGTTAAAAGATGCTCCCAAAAGTAATTTATAACATAATCCAACTTTTCCTTTCTCTTCAATATTCTTACCCTTATATATATATATTTAAATATATGTATATTTTATTCAAGTATCAAAGAAAAGTCTTTTTTAAAATAGTACAATATATTTTTTTTTCTATACTTTAAAATAAAATTTCCATTTGTCTTATATTATTATCACATTTCGGCATGCTAAAAACAAAGTAAAATGAGATATTCATATTGTGAAAAGAATATTAATGAAAGAAAAAAAAAAGGACAGTTATGGCTTTATTAACTCCATTTTTAGAAGGTCATTATCAATACATTTTATGAGCTGCTATTTACAACAACCAATTATCTTAACTATTCTTTCATTTATCCCGATTATATAGCTTACTATTTCATTTTTTTTTATTTGAATTCCTCCATTATATAATTATAGTAAGGCCAATTAATTTTGTCACTTTTCATCATAAAAACAAAGCATAATTGGTACCTTTTATTTGCTTTTACTATTGGTCGAAGGTTTTCTTTTATTCACCACCCATGATTTTTTAAATACTTCCTTTCTTTATAATATATAACTTTTTAAAACAATATAATTTTTTTTTTTCATTTTATAATACTATAAATGATGTCTCTTGACCAAAACCTATATTACTATAATTTTTATTATATACAAAATACTGTAATATACATGCTTTATATATAAAATGCTAACTGATATATCCCTTTTTGTGTCTTATTCTACAAAAATCCTGCCGCGCACTCCATCTTCTATTATTTTATATTTTCACTTCATAACTATCAAAAACAGCAGGTTCTTTAAATCTTCCTAACAATCTTATTTAACAAAACATGGACCGTTATCTTAACTATTAGATACTCTCCTGCTGTGTCTCATGTTCACAAATTAACAAAAACCTCCATGATTAGTATATATTATAAATGAATTATTATTGTACTTTTTTTTTAAAATATATAATTTTTATTTTTAATTAAATATATAATAGAATATTTAGTAATTAATCCTTTTTTTTTTAACTTATATATATATCACTATCACTTTTGTATAAAGAACAAAGATAAAAGTAACTATACTAAATAACTTTAAAAGAAAAAAAATAATAAACCAAAATATTAAATAATTTTTCTATACATTTCAAATAAAAAGAATCTGTGAAAATATCTTTTTCCAAAACTCACTTTTTAAAATTCTTTTATTATATAATCTCCTTTAAAACTTAATAAATTGTAAATAAACTATACATTTATAAATATTGCTTTATGTGAAAATTGATAAGGTGCGATTTTTGATATAAAGTATCAATTTCAAAGATAATCTTTCTAAAAGCTTAACATATAAAAATTTCATTTATTTACACCTCCTCATTTTCACATTTCTTTATCAATACATTTATTAGTCTAAATACCTACAAAAGATAAAATTTATCACTTGATCTTTATCATAAATATATCCTCTCATTCAATAGTTCTTTTTTTTTTTATTTTCATATTTTCACTAATACAAAAATATATTTTATTCATTTTTATCTCTCAAAATACAAAAATTTAAAAGATAATATTTTATGAGATGTTTTATTTTAAATTAGCTTATAAAAGATTGAAGAGTTACACTTTTAAGTTTTGTCAAAAGATACTTACCTTTATATTTTCTTCCTGAAGGTTGAAATTATTATGTATCTATAATTAAAAACGATATTTTATATACCTTTAAGTTTTAAATCTTTTTAATATGTCAGATGCTTGATTATTAATAATAAATCATATATTAATTTGATTGTTTTCTTTTTTTTCTTTTGTTTCTAAAAACTTTTCTTCCTACTTTTTAATTTATATATTAAAAGTTGATGTTATGTAAAGCTTTAAGTTTTTAAAAGATTTTAATTGTCTTTTATAAGAATATAAAAAAGTTTTAGTGTTATAATTTTCTTTTGACATCTCTTTTTTTTTTCTTAGTGTTATAATCATTTTTATGTAATCTCTTCTTTTTTTTTATTTAAAACATTATTATACTTTTAAGGGTGTTGTAACTTTTTATTTATCATAAATATGCCATCGTGATCATAAATTTTTAAATAAAGATAATTTTATTTAAAGACGATGTTTGATCTTAACATTTCTTTTTACTTCCTATCCTTAAAAGGTTTTATTTAATGTAAAATTAAAATATATATATATATCATTATATTGTTCATCATTATTTTCATATGTATATATATATTTATTTAAAATACCTCTATTTAATCTCCACCTCTATTTTTAGTGCCGTTTTTATTTTTTCTTATTCCATTAAAGTATATATATATATTATATTTTTTTTTCCTCATATTCCAAAATGCGCAGATGACGACATTTGAGGAATCGTTACTTCTTGACAAACTATATATTCTTTTTTAAGTTTACTTGATTGCCGCCAACCAACTATATAAGATAGAGGCACGTAGAAATGTGTTCAAATGATTTGTGGTGGAGTCCTCCTATATCTGTTTTTATACTTAGTGGTAAAGAGAAAGTTGTTTGTAAGAAGGCGGCATCCCTGCGCACCTTCTGTTATGTATATTACAGAGTGGGGCCGTCTCAATCTAAATACATAATTGTATAATACTATATGCAACTAATACATAAGAGATAGCCCCCTTCTTCTATAAGGTAAGGGTAAAAATTAAGGGTTAATGCTAATTTTTTTTTTTTAAAACATAATTGACAGTTAAATAAATTTTTGTATTACAATAATTATTTACTCAGATTTTTATCTTTTGTGAAAAAAAAAATTGTCTACTTTTTAAAAATTATATTTAAAGGAAATATACTTAATTAAAACTAATGTTTTATTATATAAAAGAATTATTACTACTTTTTTTTTTTTGATAAAAAGAATGTATTTATATTAGAATGATGATGGTTTGTGTTTATGTGTGAATATCTGAATTGATATTATAATTTTATTGCTATCATCAATACGTGAACACCTATATTTTATTTCTATATTTCTTTTTTTACGTTCCTATAAATTTTTTTGCTTTTAGAAATTTTATGGTCAAAGTACGATTTAATAGTCTTTTTCTTCATTCACCTTTGTAAATTCAGAAAGAAAATAAATTTTATTTACATTATTATATTTTCTCCGCATAAAGTATTTCTTTTTATACCCCCTGACATTGAACTGTGATGATATTTCGTTTTTATTTATATATATATTTATATTTGATGATAATTTTTACAATCAATCTTTTTTTTTTTAGAAAATAAAGTCTTTCAATCCCGGTATTTATATTAGTAATATTTTTACCAAAAACAAAAGACAACGCTATATTGGAAAATTTTAAAGAAAAATACCATTAGTCTTCTTATTCTATTTTTTTGTTCTTGATATAAAAAAATAAGTTATATTATTTATTCTCTGTTTATCTTCTATTGAGAAAAAGGACAGATATAATTTAAAAGAACTAAACAATTTTGTAAAAAAAAAAAAATCGAATTTGAAGATATATTTAAGAGAATATTAATTAACTAAAATTGTGTTTTTTAATATTTATTTTTGTTGGCAATTAGAATATTTATTTTAAAAAAAAACCTCTACCTAAGGCTTCTCCTTATTTTGGATCTCAACTTAACTTTTTTTATATTGATGCTCAAGTTCACTTTTGGACAAGATTATTTGTTTTTTGTCTAGTTTTATAAACATACAAAAAATATTATAACAATTATTTTAAATAATTTGTTGGTATAATTATTTTTTTTTTTATTTGTAACTATATTATTATTTTTTTTTTTGATTCGGTAATTTCTACTAAAAACAATGAGTAGTGCTGATGATGGAGCTGATGAAGTCAAAGTATTTCGTCGTTCAGATGCAGATGATGTTGATGGAGGACAGTCATCTGCTCAGTTAACTGAAGACAAAAAAGATGTAGCATTGGAGACAGAATTAGAGTCACGTTCAAGTTCTAATCCTATTGATATGATGACTGGAGCTAGAAAAGGTTTTCAATGGAATCCTGCACTTAATCCATTTCAATCACCTATGTCACCTTCCTGTATGCCTTTTATGATGCCAAATTTAGGTGCCGGTTTTTTAATGTCTCCTAATTATAATCCTTATCTCATTCAACAAGCATTATCACCATCAGTTAATATGTTTAGAAATATGGCTGCTATGTCACAAGGATCACCATTTTATCAAAATCCATTAGTTGCTAAACAGTATGCTGCAAATATGATGAGGAGTATGGAAGGTCAAATGAATCCATTAAATATGCGTTTTCAGTCAAATAATATGATGCCTTCATCATCAAGTGAAAGTGGTGGTTATGGTAATACTCCAAAAAGAATGAAAACAGATGAAGAAAAAAAACAATTAAAAGAACATGTAAAAAAACCATTAAATGCATTTATGTGGTATATGAAAGAAAATCGACCAAAATTATTGGAAGAAGCTGAATATAAAGAAAAACAAAGTGCAGAATTAAATAAAGAATTAGGTAGAAGATGGCATGATCTTCCTAAGGAAGAACAACAAAAATATTATGATCTGGCAAAACAAGATCGTGAAGATCACCAGCAAAAGTATCCCAATTGGACAGCTAGAGATAACTACGCAATCAGAAAACGAAAAAAGGCAAAGCGAGAAAAATCAATGGGTAAGTTATATATAGTTTACATTTATTCTTCATATTTATATATTTATGATGAAAAAAAAAATATATCTTTTGATTTTAATTTAATGTTAGGAATAGAGATTATTTTTAACTTATTGTAATTAATCTTTAGAGGTTATGCCTTTAAAAATGAAGTAGTATTTAATATTTGTTAATACAGAAAAAAAAAAAAATTGAAGTTTTAAAAAGACAATGTTCTTCAGAAAAAAATTTTTTTTTGTATAAGGTACTAAAAAGATTACTTCCTCTTAATTTACTCTTCACTTAAAAGTGAATAATCGTTTTAGACAAATTCTTATTTTATCTTGTATAATTAAGAGCTTTCAATTGTACTTAAGATTTACTATTCTTATGTAATTGTAAATAAAGAAGGATTATAATGTTAAAAGATATTTCATGGTTTTAATGAATTTATATATAATTTCATATTTTTTAATATAATTTTAATTATTAATTAATTTTAGATGGTGGTGAAAACAAGAAATGTCGTGCTCGTTTTGGTATTCAGAATCAAGAAAGTTGGTGTAAACATTGTAAAAGAAAGAAGAGATGTTTATGGTATAGAGAAAAAGGTGATGGAGCAGCACCTTCACCAGCATTGTCATCCTCCAATGGAATGTCATCTTCAAGAACTCCAGTATTATCGTCACCTGCATCGTCAGGTATGATGGGATCAATAGATGAGAATGATCATGGAAATCAATCAGATAATGAGGTAGATTTAAATCGAACAACAGTACTACAAGATCTTAATCAAACTCCAACATCAGCTAATTTTGTTAAAACAGAAGGTCTACCTATGCCACCTAATCCGATGGCTTTAAATCCACATATGAATATGAACATGAATATGACAATGATGAATCCAATGATGTTGGCTTCACCTAATTTTATGAATCCTTGGATGGCAGCAAGGATGATTCCTGATAATCAATTACTTTAATAAAACTTGAATAGTATGAGGAAATATATTTAAACTTTAATTTTTAGATAAATTATTGGAAACAACATTTTACTTTTATAAATAACTCAATGCTGATGTTGACTTATTTTTATTCAATTATTAATTGCCTTTTATTGTTATAACAAAAGAGGACAAAATAAATTTATGTACAAATAGTTTTTTTTTAAACTTTAATTTATCATTTAAATAATTTTGAACAGTTGTTTCATTTTATAGACTAGAATTACACTAATTATCTTTAAATATATAAAAGTAAAATTTGTGTTCATAAAATTTTTAAAAATATTTTCTTAGATGAATAAATTTTGTTTTAACTATAGAAACGTGATTGTTTATTAACTTAAATAAAACTTAATCATTACATATATATATATATCTATATATGTTTTCAAGAACACAAGAGAAATATTTTTTTTTAAAATTATAATAATTATCTAATGATAAATTTTTTGAAATTCTTTATATGAACAAAAATCACCAGACTACCATTGATAAAAAGATCAAAAATCTTTTTTACAATTATTAGTATAACAGAGTATGATAAAAAACTTCTTAAAACACTATAAATGGATGATTTTAGAAATTGGATTCTAATATGAATTCTCAAAAATAGATACTTTTTTGAAAAATGCTAAAAACTTTTTTCAAAGTTAAGCTATTAGCGAACAGTTTTTACCAAACGATATAAGAGTTTCTGGGACATTACATAAAAAAATGATTCAGAAACAAATATTAATTTTGAAAGTTTGTCCAATTTTTTAAAATATGATTTGAAAGACAAATTAAATAATAAAATTTAAAATATTAAAAAATTTATTTTAAAAAACTTTTGTAGATATACATATTTTTTTTATATTAAAAAAAGAAGAGTTACAGTAAACCCAAACAAAGTAATAGTTTTATTAATTATTAAAACAGTATTAGTATACAAAATCATTGACTGTATACTAAGAATTAATTATTTATAAATAAAAATCATCAACATATATCTTGCCGATGTGTCTATTTTATTTTGTCTACAAATTAAGCAGCAACCGTTTATATATCTTTGAATTCAAATCTCTTTTTTATCTTTATATCTTGTTCACAAATAAATAATGTACTAAATACTATATATATATCATTTAACCACAAACCCCTTAATTATCAAATCATTTTCACTTCGTTTCTCCTCACACATCAGTACATATTTAAAATAAGTGTTCTGAGAACAGTTGCAATAATGGTTCATACTTTTTTATTCATACTTTATAGTCATTAATATTAAATATATATCTCTTTTATTTTAAAATATCTTCTTTCAAATAAGTAAAAAGAATAGTTTAACTTACTAATAACATCTGTTGCATAGAATGAGATTTGAAGTTTAATGAAATTAAACATATTTTTAATTTTATATGATCGATGAGGGATCATGATTCAAATATTTTAATAAATATTTCCCTAGACAATATTACAATCTAAATATCTTTTTAATAGATACCAATATTATTATTTAATAAAAAAATATACTATCAATTAATCAAAAATTTTTTTTGTTATTAAAATTAATTACTATCTATAAACATATGGTTTCGGCAACACTTTTTTGTAAAAACAACTAAAAAATAAAAAATAAAAAAAAAAGAAAATAATGTGTGATGATATACTAATTAAACTGTTAATTAACACCAACATCAAAGAAAGAGATACCGCTTTAAAATATAATATATTTTATTAAAACCAATAAAAAAAAGTTCGCAGGTGTTTAATTTCAAATTACAAAGAAATAACAAACTTTAATATTATGAGAAATTGCGTAATATTTTGATATGTAATATGTTTAACATAAAACTTTAATAATTCACTGATTTTAAATAACAGGAAATAAAAAGAAAACCGATGTATAAAAATTTTGATAATATTTTATAATCTTGATCTTATCTAACAATAATTTATGTTGTCATGTTTATTTAATATTCATTTTGTTTCTTTTATTATAAACATATGTCATTTATATAAGGTAAAACTTTTCACTTTAAATTAAAGTTTTAAATTTGAAGGATACTTCATTTAACCGGATTCAATAAAATTTTTAATTTATTACAATTGATAAAAATAATAATTAAAAAGTTTTATAAATTAAAATATGCAAAAATACTTTTTTTTTAATATTTAATAATGTAATAAATATTGAATTCCTCAATTATATTGGTTTCAATTAAATTTTATTTTTAATTAAAAAGTTATTAATTGTATTTTTATTATAAAGAATATTTTAAAAATAAAAATGATATGATTTATTAAATTATTTGTGGAATATATATATATATATATTTTTTTTGATACAAAAAAGTAATCATAAAAAAAATTGTGATACTTTCTTTTAAAATATTAATTAAAAACAAATTTTTTTAATTAATATAGTCTTTTACTAGATATACCAAATTTTTATATTATTTTAATAAAAGATAAAATAAATATTATTAAAAAATTGATATTTTTATCAAAATTATTTATTTAAAGTATATAATTTTGTTTATATTATTTTTCATTGATATAATACATATATATCAATTTATAATTTTTAAACAATCATAAATAATAGTTTTTATTTTTAATAAATTATTCTCAAATGTTTAGAAAAACTTATAGGATTCCATAATTTTTTATTTTATATAAATAAAACATATTTGTTTTTATTAGATAAAAATATAAAATATATAATTGAAACATTTATTAATAATTCAAAAAATACAATGTTATGAAAAATAATTATAAATAAATTTAAATTTTTTTAATCATATCATATATATTAATAAATTTATTATTCAAGAAAAGAAATAAAATCACCAATTCCAAATTTTTTATCAAAAACCCGTAAATCGTCAAAAATTTTCTGTGTAAGTTGTTGAATTTTTTGCCGTCTATCCTCGCTTATAGTATTCTCTTCAATTAATCTATTATTTTCTTTAACAATTTTTATTCCTGTTTGTTGAAGAAGTTTTTTTTTACGTAATGTTACTAATTTGATTAAGTTCTCTTTCCAATTTGAAGGATGTAAATATTCAATTGATAACTTCATTAATTCATCTTTCTTCTCCTTTTCTTTATCAATGTATTCCTTTATTTTTTCCTTAATTTGTTGACATTCATATTTAGATGTTTGAAGTGTTTTTGATGATTCAAAAGTATTCACATCATTAGTTAAATTCTGAACAGTTATTTTAAAATTGTCACATGCTTTAATATAATCCTCTTCTAAATTAGTGTTCTAGAAAATTATAGAAAAAAAAATAAATTATTGTTAATCCTTTAATTTACCTCAATTATTTTATCCTTTATTTTGTGAGTTTCTTTTGCATACTCTTTTATTTTAAGAAGTTCATTAGGTTTCTTAAATTTTAATTTTTTTAACCGTAATGTTATATCTCTTTCTTTTTCCAATTCAAATGCTTGAATCTCATGATTACTCTTCTCTATCTTAATATTTTCACGTAACTCATCAACTTTCTTAGACCATTCAATTAATATCAAAGAATTAATTTTTGTTACTTTTGATAGCTTATTGTTTAAGTCAACTGAATTTTTTCAAAAATATCTTTATTTATTATAGTATAAACTTACATAATCTTTTGACTTCCTCCAAGTCTGCTAAATCTTGTGACATCTTATTTAACAAAAAAAAAAATGTGTAATCTAATTTATTAATTTATAAAAAATAAAAAAAGTCTTTTTAAGACAAATAATTATTATAATTTTCCAATGGTTTAAGTCCTTCAAAAATACTTACAAAATTTAAAATTTATTTCATTGGTTGTTGATTAACTTTTTTTTTTATTAATATATTCATATTTTTATGAAGAATTTAATTATTGAGACAATTTCTCTTACCATTACATTTATTTATTTAATTTATTATGATATCAGTAATTTATCATGATGTAAATATATTATTTTAATTATTCCATTTAAATATTAAATTTTCATTAAATTTTTTACTTTTAGAATAATAATGAAGGATTAAAACAAAATTATTATAATTTATACTTTATTATTAGAGATTATAAACACATTGTAACTATCATTTGTATTTCAGTTTTCAAATTAAAAAAAAAAATAAATAATATTTTACCCGATTGTAAAAATATTTTTAATTTAACATAAATATATAAAATTTTAAATTCTATAAATAAATATTTAATATTTATTGAAAAAAAAATGCTTTGTAATTATATTTCTCATTATAAAATAATTAAATGTAAATGAAATAATTTTATAATATTTATGGTAGATTAATTTTTTATAACTCCAAAAAAAGTGATTTTAAAATTTATTATTTTAAACTAAATATAATTGTTGGTAAATTAGCAATCAAGGAAAATAGTATCTAACAAATTTTATTTAATAAAAGTTCATTTTATTTTTCACTAATACAACTATATTTTTTAGTTAAATAACTTGATGTTGATTTCAAAATTTTAGTTATCATGTCATTAGAACAATTTTTTTTTCTTTAAATCTTAAAACACAAATAACAAAACTACAACGTTATCAAATTTTCATTACATATGTCTAATATTACAACACAAAAATTAAAAAAAAAAAAAATAAATAAAATTGGTGATAATAATAATTAAAAGCTTTCTTTAAACAAGTATATAAAATAATAATATTTTTTTTTCTTAAACAAACAAAATTGATCTTAAAATTTGTTTTTCTTCCCGTAATCCTAATTTCAATTATATTATCTTTATTTCATACTGATGGTTAATTTGGCATTATATTTTACATCTTTCTTTTAGATTATATATATATATATGTATATATAATTTTTTATCACAATTATATATAATAAAGTTAGTATAAATGTGACTGTTTATTTTATTTTAAAAGCTACTAATTCTTATCTACAAGCAATGTTTCAGCATAACTTTTTCTGTTAACAGTATTTTTTCCTTCATCAATATTTTCATCTGGACTAGAAGAAATTTTACTTTTACCAGAAGCAATATCACTAAATTGTACAGTAATACTATTAGGCGTGTTAACTTTTTTTTGATTTTTATTATTTAAAGAAGATGAAACCAATTTTTCAGTTACCTCACATAATACTGGAAATTCACCCTCATTAAAATTGTACTTTGGTATGGGCTTTGGTGTTGGTGGTTTTGATGTTATATTATCTTCATTATTTTTAATCAATTCACTTAATGCTCCCTTAACTTTATCATTGGTATTTGGTGAAATATTTTCACTATTTTTAGTTCCTTCAAATGCAAATGTTTTAGTTCCTTCTTCAGGTATTTTAAAAATATCAACATCATTGGATGATTTCCCAGAATTCATTAAATTTCTCGATTTCTTTTTAAAATCAGAATTAAATTTATTTGGAAGGTCTTTTGTTTTATCATTAGAATCTTTAATTCTCCAAAATACTTTATTATTATCTTCATCATTTTTTTGTGTTTGTACCTTTTTAGGTATTTCATCATTTTTTTCATTATTTAAATCTAATGTTACTTCTTTTTTATTTTTATTAGAAGAACTTTTTTCATAATTATTATTATATTTTTTATAACTTTCATTTCCAGAATTAAAATTATTTCCTTTTCCTTTATAATTAGGTACAGTATTTGTAGATATACCACGAAAACCATTGTTATATAGTGTTACTTTTCCATAATTTCCTGAAGATGAAGATGAATTGGATTCATTACTATATTTATATGTTCTTTTGTTATTTTCTTCATTTGAAGGAGAAATATAATTTTTTCCATTAAACTTACTATAATTTTTATCATTAAATGAATTGTTACTTTTGTTATTATTATAACTAAATTGATGATTATTTTTGTTATCTGATGAATTAAAATTATTTTGTTGATGTATATTTGAATTATTAAAATTTGTATTGTTATTATGTTTAACAAAACTTTGAAAATTTCCTATATTATTTTTAGTATTTTCTGATAATTGATTATTATAATTGTAATGTTGAGATCCTTTATAGGTACCAGTACGTTTACCATAACCATTCTCATTTGTAAGTGTTTTTCTATTATTATTTGTTATATTATGTCCACCAGATTGTACTATATTAATAGAATTTTTGTTATTTCTATAATGTTGTCCTGAATTCATAAAAATATTAGGATTAGGTGGTAATGGAATTTCACGAAGTCCCTCTGTACTTGGTTTATATGCAGCTGTAGGATAAAAACCAGATAAAGTCAAAATTGGTCCTAAATCCATTTTCTCTATTTGTTTGGATGGAGAAAATAGATTATGTTTTTTACCTACAAATAAAAATGACATTAGAATAATTATATATAAAAATAAATACTACAAGACAAAAAAAAAAAAAATTATGTAATTAATACTAAATGGCATAAAAATTTTCCCGTGGGTTGATGGATTAATGGGATACTAATAATGTTACAAAAAAATGCATAAAAAATATAGTTAGTCTATAAAAAAAAAATAAAAATAAATTACTATACTTATAAAAATGATGTAATAATAAAAATAAAAAATGGTACTAGCACAAAGAAAAATTATACTACAATTAAAATAATAGTTTGTACACCAGAGATTACTTATATATATAAACGATATAAAAAAAATTTTTTTTTTACCATAGTTATTTTTTTGTAATGGTGATAATCGTCTTGGTGAATTTGAACCTCTAAGACCAAAATTGGTATTAATATTAGATTTATTACCACAATTATATCCATTATTAATGGATGGTTTACAGTAATTTTTATTAATAAAATTCATACCTTCATAATTGTTTTTCCCAATTGGTGAATAATTTTGACATTGACTGGGAATTAAAAAATTATCTGAATATGGTATAATAGAAAGTGGATTAAGATAACTATTTATATTTCCATTAACAAAAGTATTGTTATTTGTAGTTATATTACCAGAGGCAGTTGTCGAGACATTTGAAGATGAGGAATGATGATTTTCATGATGTATTGGTACACCACCAGTTTTTATTCTAACTGATATATCTTTACCAAGTCTTTTAGCTTGTTCTTGTATCACTAGACAAGCTTTACCACAACTTTCATCATCATCATATGTAACATACCAGCTGTTATTTGATGCATAACAAATTCTTTTCCATTCTGGTCCACCTTTAAGTAACTCTTTAACCATCTGTAAAAATAAATAAATAAATAAATATAAATTATTAACTTTTATATAGAAGATGACACTGAGACAAACTAAATATAAACATACATCCTCTCCATTATTTTCTGTAATTTCTCTTAAAATTAGTGTACTCCTTTTTGCTCCAACTCTAACTTTTTCACAATTTTTATCAACTTGTAACATATTTGAATCTTTAAGAACTTTTACAATTAAATCAATATCATTGGTTAATGCAGAAACTTTACGAAAATTAGCAATTATTTTTATAGGAACATATCCTTCACTATCCATTTGTCCTTTTAAATATTTGTCTGTTGCTAAATTTTCTCTACTAAAGTAATACTCTAATTGAATTCTAAGTTTTTCTTCAAGTTCTTTATCCTTGTCATCTTCTGTTATATTGGTTTCTGACTTTTGGTCAGTAATTTTTTTATCTATTTCAAGTGACTTTTTATTTTCTGAATTTAATTTTATGTTTTCATTGTTATCCTCAGTAATTTGAATGTTTGGTATAGAGGAAATTTTTCGATTATCATTTGATTGTTGATTATTATTATTATTATTGTTATTACTATTATAATTTGATGATGGTGGTAAACCTTCAGATATTTGAATTAAATTTCTTTCAATTTCATCATTAAACCAATATGGAAGATTTGGAAATGGTGGATTAGAAGGATCGACTTGATATTGATCATTTCCATTATTTTGTGGAAGATTCTTAGCCACGTTTGACAGAGTTTTTTGAGTTATTGTTGAAGCATCCAACTATAATAATAATAATAATATTAAAATAAACTAATATTAAATAAATAAAAACAAACTTTTTGAATGACAAAACAACGTGGTGAAGTTTCTGTACACATAAAAAAATGGCCATTAAGTTGTCCAGCCATGACTGAAAAGAATTTGAAATATGTAAATGTTTTAAAATGAACGTTATTATTAAAAGTATAAAGCTGATTGTATAATAAATAAATATTATATAAATAAAAGCATCTAGTTAATGGAAAATGTCACTGATAACATTTTGGAAATTTTTTATGAGTTTTTAAAAATTTTTCTTAAAAAATATGTTTCATGAAAAATAAATTCATTACGTTATGTATTATTATATGTTTACTATATTAAAAAATATAGTAATATAAAAATATAGAAAATTTTAACAAAAAAAAACATCATAAATTTTTTTAATTTACATTTTATTTATTTTTCATACAAAAAAGAATTCTTAATAACAAAAAATAATGATAGGATATTAAATAGTAAAAAAAAAGAAATATATTAATGTTATTATTGTAATAAAGAAAATGAATTTATATAATAAATAACAATGGCAAAAAAAAAATGTTTTGGTGGCAGGTTTTTGTTTTTTCAATTTGTATTATACTTTTAAAATAGATATTTAACGATATTTTATTTTTAATAAGAAAACATTTTTTGAAAAGAGGTGGGATTAAAAAAAAAGAATAATAATAGGCCTTGAAATCAATTGTATAATTTTAAAAGTAAAGTGCTATTTGTTTTGGATAGCAATTTTAATTAATTCATCAATTTAAAATAAAATAATAACGCTATAGATGGTAGATGAAAACAATTTAATAATTTAAAAGGTAAAAAATAAAATATTTTATAATCAAGAATATAAAAAATTTTCTTATATATTATATATATATAATAATAATAATAAGTTAGTCTTGATAAATGGTTTAAGAAAAATTGACACTATTAAGTCCATATTTAGTGAGTGAAAAGAAGTAAAATATATATCAAAATGTACTAAATATAATGTTATAAATATTTATAATATTGAAAGTAATAATATACATAAAATGTATATATATATATATAAATGTATATTGTTATAACAATAATAAAAAACATATAAAAAATATTACGAGTTCTTTTTTTTTTTAAGTAAATACTAATAAATATACTTAATTTTTAAAAAAAAAATATTTAAAAAAATATATATGTTGACTACGTAAAAAGTCAAAATATATAAAAAATGAAAAAGTAGAACCTTCTTTCTTTTTTTTTCAAAATGTATTAAATAAATCATTAAATAAAAATTTGTCACACGTGTAAAATAAATTGCTCTTGGAACACAAAGTATAAGAAAATAATTTAAAAAATAAAAAATGCTACTACAAAAATTTATATCCTATTTCTAAAATGTAAAATTTTAGCCAATGAATTCATAAATAAATGTATTAATATGACAGAAGAATAACTTAACATTAAAATACATATATATTTACATGTTATAGAGTAATTTATACAAATTTTAAATTGAAGCACATTTCATTAATAAAATGGATTTTACAATTACATTTTTTTTTATTAATTTTCATACAACACTAGTCATTTTTTTTATCTACTTTTAAGAAAAAATAAACTTTATTTTTTACTTGTTTGAAAAGTTAATTGGAGTGCATAAAATAACAAATTAAATTAATATAGAAAAAAAAAACTCCAAATAAAGGAGTAAAATGATGTTAGATTATAATGTAATAGTTTAAAAAATATATAATAAAAAAAGAGGTAGCAAAAATAAGTTCATGTTTATTGTAAAAAATATATATTAAAACATATGTGTCCTTCTTTTAATTTAAAAAGAATTTTTATTTATTTCACAATACATACCATGTTTATGGAATGTGAATATTTTTAAAATATTTAATGCATAAAACGAGATCAACAACCAAACTAAAAATTTTAACATAATATAATCTGATAAGGAGAATGCTTTATTATTGCTTTTAATTTTTAATTATGTATACATTGATGATTTCTTTAGGTATCATTTTAAATGTCTTTATTTACATATTATATCAATATACCATGAAAAATTATCTGACGTCAAATGAAAAAATGACAATGTTTAATAACATAGAAAAAAGAATGAAATTTTAAAGTGTTAAGTAGAATTAATTTAACCTATCTTACAACGATTTCCTGTATCGTGTTTTAGGAGGACAAAGATGAAAAGTACTCCACTTATTGTTATTATATTATTATTATTATTATTTTTTTTTTTTTTTACTATTTTCTATAAAGTTTTCTTGTATAAAAATAATTATATTAATATATTTATTATGGATGAAAATGAATATAATAATTGGAGGGAAGCTTTTAAAAAGATACACAGTAGAAGCCCAAAAAAGGATGACTATGATATTGCTCCAGTAAGTATTCGGGGTATGTTAAAATAATATATTTAAAAAAAAAGTCTTAACATTAGTAATATTTTAAGAACATTTTCAAAAAAAAGATGCCAAAAGGAGAGCACTATTAAAAAGGAAACATTTTATAGAATGTAAAACGATTGTCTCAGAAGAAGAAATAGCTAGTAAGCCGTCTATTTATAGTATTGTCAAGAGAAATCTCAAGACGCCAAAAAGATCTAAAAAAAAATGTAATATTGATGAGGTAGAAAAAAGTGAAAATGATAAAGATGAAAAGATAAATTGTAGTAATATGAGTCCACAAAAAAGTTTATTTGAGTCACCTTTAAAAGGATGGAGAATGCCATCAAATTTTAAAAATAACCTTTTAAAAACTCCTACGTCAGAGGTTAAAAAAAGAAAGAGGGATGTTGACTCTCCAAACAACATTGCTGTATCTTCCCCTACAAAAGTAATACTTTCAAAAAGGTCAACTGGTGAAATAAGAAAAAAATTATTTCATGCATTAAATAAACTTGAAACTGAATAAAAAAAATTTCTTTGAATTTTTTTTTTTATAAATTATGATATTTAACATTTTTCACTAGAGTTCTACTTTTTCTTAGTCATTAAATATTTTATGAAATTTTAGTAAAACATTTTTTAATTTTATTTTTATAACGGAAGAAAAAAAAAAAGAAATATTAAAAGTATAGAATATAAAATAACATAACATAATAAAAAAGAAATTTTAAAGTCATGAAGTTTCTTAGATATATAATTTTAATGAGGCAAGTTTTAAGGAGTTGTCAAGAAAAATAGTAAAAACATCTTTTTTTTATGAAAAATATTTAAGAGACTTACCAATTACAGAAGAAGGAATGAAATATTTTTTTTTATAAATATTTGTATATCTTTTTTGGAGAAGGAGATGATAATGATGGATAGGAGAGTGGGTGATGAATATTTTAATGAAGATGGCTATAGCAAAATGAATGACGTCACATGGACATAGTAAGTCAAATTATTTTTTGACAAAGAAGGAGAAAAGAAAATATAAAACATGTTAATTTAACTAAGTTGGATGTAATGATAATTTTTCTTGTAATATTATATTTAGAAATTGATAGTAATCTTTGAAATATGAATAGACAATTTTGATATTCATATAAACGGCATAGCTTGGTGAGTAAGTAAAATTTTATTTTTTTTTTATATAAAGTGCTTCCTTGTAGCTTTATAAATGTCTATATTCTTTACATTCCTCCTGTTAAGATATGTAAAATAAAGTTATAAAAAAATAAGTTTAGTGATAAGTGAGAATAAATCTTTGAAATATAGTTAACTAGATTTTATCATATGGATAAAAAGTATAAATAAAATTTGATAAAAAAATACCTTATATTGTAACTAAAAACAAAAGCTTAAAATAAAAATATATAATAAGTTATAAAGTTATGAATAATAATAATCCATTATTTGATAATATAGATATATATATATATATACTTTTATTAATGTTATAAAAATAGATGAAATAAAAATGTGATAAATTAGAATGATATAACTTTATTTATAGTTACAATTAAAAAGTAAAATATAAATATTAATATGAGGAAATGGAAGCACCAGCTGTGTGTAACATGCACTTTTATTTTTACATATAATTTTTAAATGTCTATTATCAGTAAGTATATCTTATATAAAAAAAAACAGATTTTATATTAAAATAGATCTTAGGAGGAAAATAAATTATTAAAAATTTGCAAGAATAAACAAAATATAAATTGCTAAGTAAAATAAAATATTAAAAAGAGGGTTTTGGGAGATGGGGTTAAATAGATAATAATGAAAAATAAAATTAAAATTGTTGCTCTACATTATAATTATTTAAACAATAAAAAGGGAAATTATATTCAATCAAAAGATTATATAATATATAAAGACAAAAATATCCATTTTCTTATTTAAAGATTGCCTCTAAACATGATATTAGTTTTTGGTGTCATTTTAAATAATATATCTCTTTATTTCTTATATTTTATTTCTTCTTTCTATTTTTGATTAATTTGTTGATAAAAAAAAATTGGCTAAACTTTTTTATAACGATATTTATTGCTAAAAAAAAATAAAGATATCTAGTTCAAAGTAGATACATTCCATAAATGTAGAGTAATATTTATAACAAAATATAAAATTAAAAGAGCTTTTAGAATAGGCGTTACATTAATTATTTTGTAACTGATTTAAAATATATGAGTAGGTTAAATATTTGTTAAAAAAAAAGGTACATAAATGATGAAAGAATTTTACTATTATATTAGAAATTATTATTTTGTCAGATGACTATAAATATTTTATTAAAAAGATTAAATACAAAAACTTTAATTAATAATATTGACTGAAATATACATATTTTATTTTTATATATATTAATAAATGGAATGGTTGATTGAAATTAAGATAGAATGAATTATAGTGAATTATCTTGATTAGGAATGATAAGAAACAACATTTTGGGAGACTCTTTTTCTAATTTAGATCACGATTAACCTATGCTCATTATTTTTAATTCCTTTTGTGAATTGTATATTGTCATATTATAATGTAAATTAAAAATAAAATTATTGATAGTTTAAAGATTATCAATTGACAATATTTTAAATACCATCCTAGTTTAATAGAAAAGATAATTAAAAAAAAAATCCTTTACATTATTATTTTTTCAAGTAAATGTTGTTTTAAATTTATATAAATAAAATAAAAAAATGGATTTTTATTTTAGAAATAAAAATAATTGACTTATATAGGCTTTTGTTTAAATATCTCAAAGCGAATTGCCATTTCTAATTACATTATTTATTCAAAATAAAAATTATTGGTAATTTAACACTGATAAAGTGAAGACTATTGAGATGTGTTCTTACAACAATAGAATGATATGGTAAATAATTAAAAAGACTCCTACGCTTCTTCAATTCTAAATGACATCATTTTATTTTTTTTCAATATATATATTTTCTATATCCAATTATTTAATAATATAGGCCTTCAAGCCATAAAAGAGGTTGTGTCAAGAAAATGATAAAATAACTGTCAACAGTTTTATAAATTATAACTTTGGTTAAAAACTATAATAAATAACAATAAATTTTCAGGTTATAAAATTAAGCATGTAAATTTTTAAAAAAACACAGACTATTTATCATTTTGAGATGATATAATAATAGAGTTAGGTAATAATAGATTAATTTTTTATTATTAAAATTCGTAATTTTAACAAAAAAATAAAAATAATATTATATCTAAAATTTTAAGTTTATAATTTGACAAAAATAATTTATTATTATTCTACTAGTTATATTTTAATTTAAAATTATTATTTTTGTTACATATAAGAAAAAAAAATATATTTCATCACAAATTTATTATAGTTAAAGATGAATGGAAATTTCTTAATTATACAAAAAAAAAACATTATAAAGATGGATTGGAATAAATCTTAGCATAATAATAGTTATTATAAAAAAAAGAAAAGATAATTTTTTTTTTTATAAAATTTGATATTAAAAACGATAATAAAAGTACAAATACATCAAATTATAACAATCCCTCATTTTAAAATTATGCACAGAATTTCTCGTGATTAATATTCTCAGTTACTTAATAAAAAAAAATGTCCATTAATTTACAATATACGTGGTATAAAAATAAAATGTTAATATGGCTAGATATAGACTTTGTTTGCTTCACTAACAAAAGTATAGATATTTATACTTGATAAATTTACAAAAAGACTAAATCTCAATTAAAAAGGTTTTTTACGCAAATACAGATAGATATATTAATGGTGCATAAATGGAGGGGGGGAGAGATGAAACAAAAATTTTTATATTAGAAAACATAAAAGGATAAAAAGGAGAATAATATAATAATGTTGATAAACAAAGAACAACATTTACAAAGATTATTTATCAATAATAAATGGATTGACCAAGTTTTAGAAAAAAAATTATATTAGCTGGTTGTAAGAGAAGTATTGTTAAATAATATTAATCTTCAAAATAAAATGCTTCAAATTTAAACATAATGTTTTGATAAATGGTAATGACTCATTTGACTTTGTTTAATATTTAGATGTTGATTTCTTATTTATTAAACAAAGTTTGACATTTAACTTTTTAAAAATAAATTAAAATAATGGGATATCATTTAAAAAAATATTAAAACACAATCGTTTCATGCCATTTAATTAAATAGTAAAAATATAAAAAAAAGACATTGATTATAAGTTTTTGGAAAATGAACAATATATTAATAACCATTGATAATAATGATATACATTAGACTTTTTTTTTTCATATAAAATAATAACAAAAAAAAAAATTTAATATATTTTTTGAAGTGCTAAAAATAAAATTAATGTTATGGAAATTAAATGTATCTTTCCATTTCACTTATTTCTTAGACATTTGATAAAACTAAATTATATACCCATGAAAAAATGTCATTTTTTTCTTCGTTAATTTAAATTTTTAATAAATTAAAAAATGAATTATTATGATAAGATGATTGAACATTTTCTTTTAATAAATTTAACTTAATAAATAAATATCATAATATATTATAATGCTATAATTTTTAAAATAATGTTTTAATAATAAAATAATTATTATATATGTACAATTTAATAATGAAAAAAAGTTTGAAAAACAAAATATAAGCATGTTATTTTAAGTATGTTTTTATAAAATACACTAAAATATTTTTTTGTTAGTATTTTTCATTAGTTTTTTTCTGAGATAAAAACTATTCATTTGGAACGTTGAATATACTATATTAAATGACATTAAAGTATTAATATAAAATAATATTTTCTATAATATACATCATTTGTCAATTATAATCATAAGTTTTTTTTTTTTAAAAAAATTAAAAAAAAAAACAAACTTTTAAACAAAATTTGCAAAAATTTTTTCTAAATTTTTTTTTTAGTTGTTGACATTAATTCAACTAATAAATTTAAAGTTGTTATGGTCCCATAAAGCGTGTAAAAAAAAATTTTTGTTGATAAAAAAAAAGATACAACTTATTATTTAAATACAATGAAAATCAATTGTCTCTATTATTCATGGATAATTTAATAATATACTTTATTTAGAATAAATATTAAATATAAAATAATATTTAAAAGATGTACTATAAAATAAATAATTCTAAAAAATAATATATAATGTGTTTTATGGAAGTACAGATTCAGAAAGTAGCATAGTACTATGATCCATAAATTCACGTTTCTTTTTCTTTAATGTGTCGCCATAAACGTATGAAAGCCATAAACCATAAAGAATCTCACATGTTACAAAGGAACCAGCGTGAAGTCCCAAAAAACGAGTAAATAACACTCCATCTAATGAAAGCCCATGTTCAACAAACTGGTCGAACAAGTCAATATTTGTTAACACTAAAAAACATTATTAAGTAAAATGAAATATCAAATTTATTTTTTACCGTTAGTGGTAATTTCATCTTTCCTTTCAATTACCAATTTCTTGCATGTGATATTTAAATCCTCTGGAAATTGATCTGTTTCATTATCTATCTCATCTGTAATAAATAAAATCATTTATTTACAAATATTAAATCATCATAAACCAACCAAATAATTCTGGATTATTTTTTTCAATTCTCCTAATACAGGAGTAATATCTGATAGGCTTCAATGCATTCCAAACCAAAATTTTTCTCAATTGAGGAACAAGTGAATAGACAGAAAAATAAATAACATTACCTACAGTAATGAGAAGAAGAATAACATTCCAAAACCAGGCAAACATAAATATTTTTTCATTTAATATATTTATCATTAAAGTACACTCAACATGATTTGACATTACAGTTCCAACATCAATTCTTTTATAATCACAAAAACCAACTTTAGGAAAATATTGTGAATAAAAGTGAGGATTTTTATTAAAAAGTGTATTGAAAATTGATATAGCCCACATTGAGTTACCTCTTCCAATAAATTTGTTTAGAAAAAATAATTGAAAAATTAGATTAAAAATATAAATAAATTTAACCATAAAATAATAATAAAAAACATTTTTTCCAAAACTTAAACTTTTTTTTCCACTACTATGAATGTTTGGATTTGAATTAAGGTGTTTCTTCAAATGGTTAATAACTGAGTTAAGCTTCTTTCTCTTACTCTCACCATAGTCTTTCTTTGACTCACATGCAAGTGTCAATAATGTTTGAAAATCCACATCCAAATCTTCATTGTAAATTTTCCATAAAAAATTTGGAAGATAAAATCCTATACTCATAATAAAAAAAATATATGGAACCCACTGTAAAATATTTTCAATTTCACAATAAAAAAACCGTTACTTTTTCTTACCTGATAATAATTGTGGTAAATCTTATCTTTTTCATCAGCATAAGTTAAATCCAAGTCAAACAGTGACTCATTTCTTAAAGTATATGTTCCAGTAATGAAGCAATAACTTTGCACCGTATTAATCCAATGTGAATTGTATTGTGCTTCAATAAAACATGTAAGAGGTGTTCCAAATGTTTGTCTTGAACCAAGAAAAATTGCAATCATCATTAAAATTGTTCCTGTGTAAAAGTAATTAATTCGATCACACAGATCATCAAGTTTTGCTACTTTGAAGACATCAAGAATTTTTCTGATTAGTGGTATCTCAATCATGACTAGGTTAGAAAGATTTAGTTAAAAACTGAAAAAAAAAAAAATAAAAATGTTGTAAGAAAAAATAATTCTTTTATAACTTCTATCTGATGACATTATCATCTAATGTGATTGAGAAAATAATGTCATCGAAAAAATGATAATATAACAAAAGAATCTAAATCAAAAAGTTTGGTATATAGGCTATATCCTTTCATATAATTTTTTTTCTATAAAAGAATCATAGAAGTTATCTTTATACTTTTTTCTTCTAAAAGTCTAGAGATTGCTAACAAGAAAAATTTTATTTTAAAGTCCCATTAACAAATATCTTTAATCAATAGATAAAAAAATACAGTTTTCAAAAATAATTAACAATATAACTATGATAAACTAAGATTTATTAAAACAATCTTTTTTCCTACGATTTATTTTTTTCCATTGATAGATTTTCCAGCTTTTTTAAAAATCAAAAAATCTTTTTCCCTTATATCTTTTAGTGATGGTTCTTTAGAATTTAGATTTCTAAAGTTTTTATATGACTCCGAGATACTTTGAATTGGATTTGTCTTCTTACTTTCAGGGGGTATCATTTTTGGAATTTTAAGCAATTTTCTGATAGGTTCAATTCTAAAAAGTATTGAGTAAATTAGGGTAATAGTATTAGATGTGGCCCAGTATAATACAATAGCAGATGGGCAAGTAATACTCCAAATACCTACGCCAAATGGTAGGCCATACAATAATGCAAATGACAAAAATGGAGTAAGCTGATCAACATCAGTTCCAGTTTCTGTACCCTTTTTCATAGTATAATGTATTGTTAGACTTGTTATCAGTGGGAGAATATAGTAAGGATCAGGTAATGATAGATTGTTAAACCATAATGTACCACCAACATCAAAACCTGGATAATCAACATTTGTAAATTCCTTGATAGCAAAATATTGGGACAAGAAAATAGCACCATTTGAAAAACTTATTCCTAATTGGGTTAATGGACTTATATTCTTTTCATTAAAAAATTTTTGTTGTTTTAAAAGTATGATTTGCATTTTTCTATTATCATTTTCCATTTTTGCTTCATTCATTTGGTCAGCAAATTCTTTCAGCTCTGTGCGGTAGTGTGATCGTCTTGCTGCATATCTTTGTGAAAGAATTGGAACATATACTAAAAGTAACCGCAAAACTATTGTCGATGTAACAATTGTACCCCACCAAGGCATATCAAAATTCATGTGAATATATTCCATTCCGTATCTTAAGTATCCAGTTGGTTTGTACCAATCAAATAAATCTAAATTTTTAAGAATAGATTCTCCTTTTTCTAATAATTCCGCAATTGAAGAATCTGGTAGAGGTGGTTGCGGAGCTTCAGGAATTTTGAAATTCTAAAGTAAATTTTTAATACATGTTTATAATGTTTTTTGTATACCTGTAAAGATTCAGAATTAAAAATATCTTTTGTAGTTATTCCTCTACATTGCATATTAGTTACAATATTAGACCTATTATTTAATATTGTATGTGATGTAATTGATCTATATAATGTATTCGAAAGAACCTTCCCACCATATTTAGAAAAATGAAGCATTATGGCAATAATAAGCCTAAACAAAAAATTTATAAAGTTTTTTAATAAATATAAGATAAATAAAAAATATGGACAACCACATCAAATTACGATTTTCCAATTTTTTTAATTCTATCACGAAAATCTTTACTACGAAAAATGAAATGTTCTCATATAATTAAATTTTTTATAATTATTTATTTCTAGTAGTTTATCATAAATAATTTATTTTTGACTAATTTATTTTCCTAATGGTAATTTCATTTTTTTGTTTTGTTTTTACCGATTTTTTTTAGCGTCGAAGTTTAGCGCCATCTTACGAAAATGGAGTTACTCCAGCAAGACTCGAATATAGTGAAAAAATTAATAGAAAAACAAAAGAATTAAAAAGAAAAGCTGAAAATTATCCACAAGTTTCATGTGACACATATTTTCCCAAATGTAAGGTTATGGGTGTCGAAGTTTTAAGAAAACGTTTAAAAATGACGGAAGATGATTATGTTGAACATGAAAAAACTATCCAACGAATACTGAGTTCAAAATTTAAAATTCCGATAAATGGTTATAGTGGTGGTCGTACGCAAAAGACATTAGGATTGCGAAAACCAGGTGTAAAAAGAGCATTATGGGATCCTTATTTGGAGAATGCATTGGTACTTTATTCACCACCTGAGTTAAATGAAGAACAAAAAAGGACAATTGATGAAAAAGACAAACTTGTTCATGTTGTTGTAGATCCATTATTAGGAAATATATTAAGACCACATCAAAGAGAAGGCGTTAAATTTATGTATGATTGTGTAACTGGATCAAAAATTGAGAATAGTTTTGGATGTATAATGGCTGATGAAATGGGTTTAGGTAAGACACTACAATGTATCGCTTTGATGTGGACTCTTTTGAGACAAAGTCCACAAGGAAAGCCAACTTTCAATAAAGCTGTCATTGTATGTCCAAGTAGTTTAGTAAAGAATTGGGACAATGAAATAACAAAATGGTTAAAAGGTCGTATTAATCCAATGCCAATAGATTCTGGAAAACGCGAAGAAATAAGAATGAATCTAACACGTTTTATGAGTGAAAGAAGTTTATATTCTTCAATTCCCGTTGTTATCATATCATATGAGACATTTAGGATTCATTCTGATATTTTAAGTCAAAGTGAGATTGGAATGGTTATTTGTGATGAAGGTCATCGTTTGAAAAACAATGAAAATTTAACTTATCAAGCTTTGTCAAGTTTAAAGTGTCTAAGAAGAATTCTTATATCTGGAACACCAATTCAAAATGATTTGTTGGAATATTATAGTTTGATAAATTTTGTTAATCCAGGAATGCTTGGATCAGCTATTGAATTTAAAAAAAATTTTGAAAATCCTATTTTAAAAGGAAGAGATTCATTGTCTGATGATAAACAACGAAAATTAAGTGAGGAAAAGCTTCAAGAATTGTCGAATTTAGTAAGTCATTGTATTATCAGAAGAACATCTGCTCTATTAACTAAATATTTACCTGTCAAATATGAATTTGTTGTTTGTTGTAATCTCACTGAACTTCAAGAATCCTTGTATAAACAATTAATATCAACTAGAAAAGTTGATCTTACTAAAAAGACATCTGAAGGTGCCATAACGGGACAAGCATTTACTTTTATTACCAGTCTAAAAAAGCTTTGCAATCATCCACAATTAATTTTTAATCGTGTTGAAAAAGGAGAACCTGGGTTTGAAAATTGCAAGTTTCCATCCGGTTTTTCAGACTCAAAATTAGATCCAAGATGGTCTGGTAAGATGTGGATTCTTGATTACCTTCTTGCACTTACAAGAAAGGAGACTAATGATAAGTTTGTATTAATTTCAAATTATACTGAAACATTAGATACATTTGTAAAATTATGTAGAATAAGGTCGTATAGATATGTTCGTCTGGATGGTTCAATGTCAATTAAAAAACGTGGTAAAATTGTTAGTGAATTCAATGATCCAACAAGTGATATATTCATATTTTTACTCTCTTCTAAAGCTGGAGGATGTGGTTTGAATCTTATTGGAGCTAATAGATTGGTTATGTTTGATCCAGATTGGAATCCAGCCAATGATGACCAGGCTATGGCTCGAGTATGGAGAGATGGACAAAAAAAAACTTGTTATGTCTATCGTTTTCTTGCAACTGGTACAATTGAAGAGAAAATGTTTCAAAGACAAACACACAAAAAGGCACTTAGTTCATGTGTTGTTGATGAGCAAACAGAAGTAGAAAGACATTTTAGTTCTGATGAATTGAGATCGTTATTCGAATTAAGAACAGATACAAACAGTGATACTCACGATAAATTAAAATGCAAAAGATGTGTTAATGGAAGAGAAATTAAAAATCCTCCAGATGAAGCTGACACAAATTCTGATTTATCGCTTTGGTATCATTCAGCAAAAGATATATCCAAAATCCCAGATACTATTTTTAGAGGTATTCTTTCTATTCCCAAAGTACCAATTTCTTTTACCTTTTTTCAAAAATCTCATATCAAAGAAGTTCAGAAAAAGGCTCCTAAAAAGACTGAAGAAGAAAAAGACTCAGACTTTGAAAACAAAGGAGATGATTCTGATTTTAGCGACTAATCTGATATAATAATTTATAATTTAAAATATTTTATTTTTTTAAAAATAAAAAGTAGGTATTTCCTAATGTTTTTTTTTTATTAACAATTTAAACAAAAGCACATAGTCTTTCAAAATAGTATGGGTTGAATGCTGATATATAAGTTAATTGTGTTTTTCCTTTTTCTGTGTTTGCTGCTGGTGTTGCAAGCCAATTTTTTGATTTATAATAATTATAAATTGCATCAATTTCTTTTTCATTATAATTTTTTGTTTGTATACCTATAAATGGGTATATGTCATCATAACCAGCTTCTCCAAATAATTCTAAAGGTGTAACTAAGGGAACTGTTAAAATATCTCTAGCATCTTTAAATTCTTTTTCATCGGCAACCATTACTAAAGCTCCATTTTTCCAATCTTTATCAAAAAACTTTTTTAAATGACATACCATACTTAGATCATTAGGTAAAGCATAACTACCGTCAAGTTTTTTAAAATTTGTTTTTCCATAAAGAGAATTGGCATCATCAATGGCTACTAATATTTTGATATCTCCATTTGTTGAACAATATTTTAATTCATCAATCAAAGCTCCAAAGCAATCAGTTGAGACTATAGGTGATGACAAACCCATTTCAACAATATCTGTTAAAGGTTTACCAGCAGATGTCTTATCATTTTTTGTCCATATATAATCTTTAGTTGTTTTAATTTCACCAAGCTTGTCCCATATATGTTGATTTTGAACTTTAAATAATGTAAGTGCATTAACTGCATGATTTGGAGTATCTAATTTTCCCTCATTATGTTTGTTTTCTTGTGTTTCTGTTACTCTTCTAGTTATATCTAAAACACTTTTAATATTCATAATAACCCATTTTTGAGAATGTGCATAATGTATCAATTGATAAAGTGTAATACTTTTTCCAGTACCAAATCTTCCATATAATACAAATCTAGAAACTGGAGTTTCTTTTGTTATATTAGAAAATTCATTTAATATTTCAACAAATGGTTGTCTAATTAACCAAGAACATTCTGAAAGTGTATCAATTTGACTACTAAATTTTGAAGGAAGAACTTTATTAAAATCCAGTTTAAGTACTACATCATTAGGTACTGTATAAAGCTTTCCAACATGAGTTGCTTTAATTTCACTAGGTTCATTAATTGAAGCCATTATATGTCTAACAAATATTGCATTATGTTGTGCTCTTTGTATAGTTCTTTTAAGCATTTTTCTAAATATTTTTCAATATAAATTTTTCATTAAAATTATAAAATAAATAAATATATATATGGAATATATACCAAAATAAAAATTTTAAATATACTCTTTAAAACATTGTTAATAAAATAAAATAAACAATTTAATAACAAATAATATTTAATTACTTTTTTTTTTACTCTTTTACAAATTCAAAAATTGGTTCACCATTCTGGTTATAATCTACAATTGACATTGCAACTTCAACACTTTCTCTAACAACTCTTTCACTATCTTTTATATGTTCTGTCAAAATTTCTTCACACTTTTTAGTTCCAATAGAACCTAAAGCTTCTGCAGCTTCATGTCTAACCATGGGTAATTCATCCTCATTTTTCAATTTTTTTGTCAATTCTTCAACAGCTAATGGTGATTGAATTTGTCCAAGAACATATGCTATCTCATGTTTTAATAAAGCACCTTCACATTCAAGTGCCCGTGAAATAGCCATAATTGATTCATCTGTACTTAAATTTCTTAATGCAAATAAAGCTCTATATCTATTAAAAAGTTTTTCATTTGGATCTGTAAGAATTTTTTCTAATTCATCTACATTATTATTTTCCATTGGAGGTGCAGGATCAACAGTATTGTAAAATTTATCATTACCATCAATAAAACCTTTAGGCTTATCTTCAAAAAATTTTAATCGTTCAATAGCTAATTCTACTGTCTCGCGAACTTCTCTATTTGAATCTTCCAGAAATGGTTTTAATTCATTTATAACAGTAGGATCACCCATAGCACCTAAAGCTTCTGCTGCTTCATGACGAACCATTGGATCTTCATCTTTCTTCTTTAAAATATCAAATAAAGTTGGTATGGCAACTTTTGCTCTCATTTGTCCTAAACAAAAAGCAAGTTCATGTTTAAGAAGTGCAGAATCATCTAGAAATGCACGAACAATCCAATTGGCGGAACGATTACATGGTGCTGAACGTAACTGCATCAAAGCCATAAACCTCCTTTTCATTGGTTGTCTAAAAAACATATCATATAAAACTTTAAAAATTAAACATACTCAGGATTTATTAAAATTCTTCCCCATTCATCGAGAAATTGTTGATCCGTCAAATTAGTCATATTTAGATCACCAAAATAATGTCCAATTTTGTCATTTAAAACAACATCTTTCTGTGTTTGATCATCCATAATTTACAATAATCTAATATTAAAAAATATTTATAATATATAGTAATTTAATATATGGAAACATTTTCCCAACGCATTAATCGCTATGAGATATAGAAATTCTTAAGTTTCTTATTAATAAAAACAACATTATCAATAAAGTATTTAACAATAAAAGTTATAATTAGAATTTTTTATAGAAATAAATTTTTATTCTGCAAACAAACATATTTTATAAAATTATTTATAAAAATTAAAAATATTAACACCATAGTTTTCGGATTCACTATGATAAACAAAGTATTTTGATCTGCTAATATCAATATTATTAAATATATTCTCGCTCAAATTTAATGAATTTTTTTTTATTGAAATTCAAATGTTTCAATGCTTTTTTGAAAGTGACTATTTTCAAGGACGTTAAAATAACCATTTACAATCTGTTGGACTTTTTTTTAATAATAATCATGCTTATTTAGTTATTTTATTTTACTTTAAAAATAGAAAATAGTCTGAAGAAGCTAAATATGGTAGGTGAAGCAGCAATTTGTACTTTGATTATAAAAATTTTTGTCAATAGAAAAAATTTTCAAAATTAATTGTTTTTAATTATCATTAACTAATAAACGATGTAATGTATTTTTTTGCAACGTTTTATGTTAAAAAAATTTGTCCTTTGAGATAGGCTATGTTAGTGTTTTATTTTTCTTATCATTAGTGCTTTAGATCAAGAAATTTTCAAATGCTTCTACTATTAAAAAAAAACTACAAAAATCGTTAAATTTTTAAACATCTCCACATCGAATAAGCATACTATTAGAAAAAATTTTTTTTGTTATTGTAAAAAGGCCATTAAAAGAAATATAAAAACTTTATATAATTGCAGTTTTAAAGGCTCTGCGTTAAATGATAATTATTTGAGTTTTGTTTTTTTGCTTTTTGCTTTTTTTTTAAAGATAATATTATAAAAAATAGTAGAAAAATTAAATTGACAGTTATTTTTTTTATAATAACCCAGTGTTGAGTTCGGAGTTAAATGTTTTTAATTTTGATCATGATGATTTAAAAAAGAAGATATATAAATTTTTACTTGTTTTTATTTATACTTCTAGCATCAAGAGAAATCATCTATATTACAAATACCTTATAATTTATTTTACTATTATCTATATATCTTTTTTAAAATAATTTGATAATTATTATATTTTATATAAATTTAAATTATTTCATTAATTTGTTTGTTACTATTTTAAAATTAAAAAAAGAGTGAAAAATAATAATAAAATTAAAAAAATACACAAAAAACTTTTTTGTATTAATTATATAACATAAGTTAATATAAATTATTATTTTAATTTAAAATAATTATAAAATAAAAAAAAATATTTTAACAAAAAGTTTTTATTTAGCATACAATGGGAAAAGAAAATAAACAACTGATACTTGATAAAAAAAATTGTATGTGTAAATATAATATCTAGAAAAAGTCCTAGAAAAAGAACTTAACTATAATAAATGGGTATTTTTATGATATGCATAAAAAAAATTCATTATTTAGAATAGAAAGATAGCTTTAAATAAAATATCAAAAATATACGATAATAAATATATGTAAAATAATAAATAATAAATAATAATAAACTTAATCATCTCTTCGGCAGGTATCATTTTTACTGTGCATAGTTGCACATTTTTTACATGGAAATGTTTGTATAGCAGGTAGATTAAGTAATTCACTATTGTAAATTATTTCATTTGTTGCAAATGAATCTTTTTTTTCAGATAAATCTTCATTTCTATATTTTGAAAGTTGTCTTCCAGTAACTTTACCACTCAAAATATCATCAAATAATTTTTTTCCAGAATCTTTGTAAATAATGAATGTATACATTTTATATATAGATTTATTAATAGCTTCTTTGGCTTTTTTTACATCTGTAAACTCTAATACATTTCTTTTAATAAGATGTTTTATATAAGTAGTTAAAATTGAAGAAAGATTTTCTTTCTGATAAAGAGAGATCTTAAAATGTTCTGATAATTTATCAAATAACCACTTTTGTTTTGATTTCCAAAAATCATCATACCACAAATCATCAAAAATTGTTTCAGTTTTATTAATAATTTCTTCTATTGGTTTGCTGATAGAAGAAGTTAGAGATTTTGGTTTTTTAGCAGAGCTACAAATATCTAAAGATTCCGATGTATTTGTCGCTCTATTATTCGGAGTTTTTGGTTTATCATATTTTGAAAAAATTATGCAATTGTTACTATCATCAGTCGTTGCCTTTGGGCTTTTAGGTAAACTATTTTTAGTTAGGTTATCATCATATGTTCTACAATAATAAAAAAAAAAATTATTAAAATAATATGGTTAACTTACCTTATTTCCTTGTCAATTGTACAAATTAATGAAAGATATTCTTTATATACATCTTTCATATTTAAAGTGGTAAAATCAAAATTACAATCAGGAAACATACACGTAATTTTTTCATACATATCATGATTATCACCAAAAGACCAATTAAAATTAAAAGCAATGTACAAAGATTTTTTAAAAATAAGAGTTGCTAATTTGTGAATGTAGTCATCGTTATTAATAGTCTTTTTCATTAAATTATAAGAAAAATAATGTAATTGATTGTGTAATAAAACTCGATTACTAACTTCCTCCATTTCCATAAATTGTTTACAAAAATTTAAAAATTTCTCTTTCTGGAATCCATTAGTATTGTAATCTTTGATAAAATCTTTAATAAATATATCACCACTTTCTATTTCTTGAATTAATTTTGACAAATCCCTTTTGTCATTTAATGAAGCCATATTTCTTTTTCTGGACATGTTAACTTTGCAAAAATAGTCTTTAAAAAACTTTGAAGTTATTAACTGAAATTACTTTGTGTTAAAAATATTTGGAAAAAATAAAAAAAAATGCGAAATTAAATAAAATACGTCGAAAACTTCTAGCTAAAAAGTTTGATTTATTTTTTTTAAGGTTAAATATTTATATAATATAAAAATAAAAATATTTTTCAATAACAACAAAATTAAATTGTATTAAAAACTAATACTATTATATATATATATATATATAATATTATTAGATGTACCATTATATTTCATTTATAAATTAAAAAAAAAATATCATTTATGCTACTACATTACCTATACTTTAAAAATCATATTTTTTTAATTTTGAAAAAATTTTTCCTCTCCAAAAATTAAGCGTAAATGTTAAAGGAAAAAATTATATAATTAATATTATTTTAATGAGAAAAAAAACTTGTTAAAAAATGTCTTAACAATTACTACACAAAAAGTAACATTAAAGAATCACTAGCAATATATTATAGTTTGACACAAACATAAAATTCAATTTAATTCATGATAGATAAAAGTGTATATTTCACTAAAATAAAATATTTTGACAAAAAATTATAATTGCTGTTTATATATATAATATTATATCCTCACTATGATAAAACTAAAATAATGTACTTTGCAACACTAAAGACAAGGAGTAAAAATTAATTCATCTTAAAAAAAAATGGTTAACATTTTACTGAGAAATTATTGGTTTAATACAAAGTTCAATTAAAAAAAAAAATAAAATACAACTATTAAGTTGTAAAGAAAATTTTCTACTATAATTTATAAAATTCTAAAGATTCTTAAATATGGTAGAAAAAGTTTATAATATTATATCAAATTTTATATACATCTGAGAAAATTTTTTATTTCTACAATTTTATTATCTCAGTATAAAAAGTACTTGATAAGTTAAAAAGAAAAAAAATATTTTGTAAAATAATTTAATTATAATAACAAATAAAAATTCATGATTATATATTATATTACAAAATTAAAAATAAAAATTTTTATATATAATTTAGATTACTATTTAAGATAAAAGTAATATATGATAATATATATACATTTTATTTGTAATATAAGAAGAAAGAAATCATCAATATTATATATTTCTATTAAATAAAAATAATAATCTCATAATATTTATATAAAATAGAAATAAAATAATTTTTACTTTAAAAATAGAAAAAAAAATTTGATTGAAAATTATAATATTTTTCCATGAAAATTACGATATTAGAAAAAAATAATTTTTTTACCTTTTGGTATAAATTACTATTCTATAAAAAAAAATTTTCTTAAAAACATCAATGATTAGCATTTAGATGCAGTCGTACACATGTAAACGATCATTTATACTTATGAATGTTAGTTTTTGAAAGAACAACTATATTTAATCATTTAATTCAACAATCAATTAAAATTGTTTTTTTTATTAAGAATATTAACAATCATTTACTATAATTTATATCATTGATATAATATTATAACAATTTTATATTGTCTTTTTTGAATATTACTTACTATTCTTTTTAAGATATAAAAATAAATTCTATTAATTTAAGAAAAAAAAAAAACATTTAATCATAGAGGAAATTAAATGCAAAAATGTCATTTGTTAAAAATCATAAAACGTGGTGTTTAATTTAATCAATAAGTTGATAACAATTTATTTTAACATATATGAATTTTTACCAATAAAAAATAAGATTAGAAGAAGAACTCAATTATTCTAGTGATAATAAATTACTCCTAAAATATTATTTTTTTAATATTAATATAAGTGTATAATTTTGAACAAATTTCCCATATATTATGTGTATATAATATGATGTCAAAAAAACATAATTTATAGAAACTTGATAAATTTTTTAAATGTCTAATTAAATTAAAAATAATGTTGAAATTTTTTAATAAATTTATTATTAACATATAGTTAACATACAGTTTATAAATTTTTTTTTATAGTATACGGGTACTGTTTTTACACATACAGTATGATAAATATTTTACAGTTTTGTATATTAAGTACAACTTGTAACTGAAAAAAATTTTTTTATTTATTGTAATTAATAAAAAAAATATTTATACTAAATATAATATTTGATAAAATTTTGATAAGTAACAATCTTACTAATAAAAAAATTATAATTTTTTAATACCTCCATTGTATAACAGTTTCTTAAAAGTTTATAAACACTATGAAATACTGGATTCTAATAGAAAAAGTTTTATATTTTTAAGTCATAAAACTAGTTTAATATAGACAATACTAGTCTGAAGATGTGTAAATAATTTTTTCTTTTAATATACTTTTTCTTTAATTATTATGATCTTTTTTAGGCGTAACATTTTAAATAAAAATTTATATCTAGCATTCTTTAAAATTATAGTTTTAAGCCTTTTTACATTTTGCCTTTGTATGATTAATTTTTTTGAAGTAATTTATTTATTATTAATAAAAATATGCCGATTTTTTTTAATAATAATAACTTGTCGGTTTTCTTATTTATAATAAGATAAACAATTATTTGTCACTATAATTATATTTATTTATTAATTTACATTATATTAAATAAATTTTAAAGAAAAGTTTATTTTATTTAACAATTAAGGCATATAATAATATACTAAAATTGTAAGTGAAAATAATTTGTTATAATAATATTAATTTATTTTAAAATAATATAAAAGAATAAATGATTTTCACTAGTGATAAAAATAAAAGTTTTTATTAACTGAAATAATTATATAAATAACTATATTTTTTACAATTAAAAATTCTTATAAAAAAATCTTTTATAAATATTTATTTTTTTAAGTGTTTTTTTTTATAAAAAAAAATTCAAAGGAAATTTAAGATTATTTTATATAATAATAAATAAACACGAATCATCAATGTTGAATGATATGTAAAAATGATTTAAACACTTAATAAGCGAAAAGTTTTTTGATCAATTATTACTTTTTTAATTGTTTTTTATCTTCCTTTTTTTTCTATTTTTATTTACACTATATTATAAAAAATTTTATAACAATTAACTAATAAGCATTATTTGTAAGTTAAAGAATTTAATATTAAAAAAATTTTTCTTTATTAAAAAACGGCATTACTTTATGTTATTAATCATTAAATATTTTTCATATCCTTAAGTTAAACAATAACATAATAAAAAAAAATATATCAAGATAACAATATATAAGTGTAATAGCGTTAACTTATCTAAATTTCTTTAAATGTTTAAAAAACATTACAATATTATAAAGATTATTCATGATAAAAGTAAAAATCATAAAATAATATTTGATTATAAAATATTATTAATCTTTTATATTATATATTTAAATATTGTTTTTATTTTACTATATATTTTTTTTATTTTATAATATCATAAATTTTTAAATATTATCTAATAATTTTTGTTTACTTTTTATTGAATATTAGAATAAAAAAAAGTTATTTTATTTAACAAAAAAGTAATTATAATAATATTATTAACAGTAAACTATATTAAAAAGTTTTTTTTTTTAATTAAAAAGACATATTATTATATGTAAATTATATAAAAATAACCTACTTTTAATACAATTCTGAAACTAGTTAATTTTAGAAGAGGGACAATAATTTATACAAACGGTTATTATAATTTTTCATATGATATAAACATTATAATAACAATAATAGAGTACTTGAAAACAATACATTAACATTTTATAACTGTAAAATATTTGATATATAACAGAAGCTTATCATATCAATTAGAAATTATATGAATAAAGTTTATATAAATAGAATAATGTTCCAGTTTTAAAAATTATTTTCATAAAATTGATGAAAGAATTATTTTTGAGTGGACATATGCCTAATATAAGTGAAATTATTATACAAAATTTTAATGAAACTATTACTGAAGAGTATGAGGAAAAGTCAGATGTTTATAAACTTGCTTTTGGTATTATATGTGGATTTATTGGTTCATTTTCTTTAGGTTCATCATTAGTACCTATTAGAAAATATTTTTCTAAAGATGGTAAACTTTTTATAATTTTTTTTTAATCTATAATTTAATAAAAATTTTTATAGGACAAGTAATTCAATTTCTTATTTCAATATCACTTGTATTTTTTGGTGCTATTGTTCAAGCTATTCAAGGATTTCCTCATATTCGTTATTCAGATTTTATTGGAGGATTTTTTTTATCATTAACTTTAGTTTTATTAATACCTATAATAAATAATATAGGAAGTTGTTTATTATTTATTATATGGAATTCTGTTATTATTATATCATTTTGGTTTTTCTCATTTTTTAATCTTTATGGAGAAATTGCTTCCTCAACAGATATGCCTTTTGCACAATATATTGGAATTATATTTTTATTTTTACCAATTATTGGTGTATTTTTTGTTAAAACAATGCCAAATGAATTTAATCATAATAAAGATAATGACATACCAATAAGTGGAGAAAATTTTACAATGGAATCATCAACAACATTTTCATATGATTTAAAACAATATAATGATTTTCAAAATATACATTCATTAACATCATCAAAACGAATTATAAGTATTGGTGCTGCAATAAGTACTGGTATATGTTTATCTGTTACTTTTTATCCTTACAATTTTAATACTGTAAATTTTATTAAATATTTCTTATTTAAAAAAAAAATTTTTTTTATAGCAATCTCTTATTTATATGCCAAGTACAATATTTTCCCATGCTCTTGGAACATTCTTATCATCATTTATATTTTTTATAATATATACAACTTATCAAAAGGGAGCTCTTACAATTGATACAAGACTTATCTTACCATCTTTTTTTTCAGGTTTTTTATTAATATTATTTGGTGTTAATTTTATTATATCATTTTATAATCTTTCAAATTATACAAAATTATACCAAATATCATATCAAATTTTTACTTTTATTCCACTTCTTATAAATAGTTTATGGTCAATCTATTATTTCAAAGAGATTCCCTCAAAAAAAGAACTAATAATGATAGTAGGAATGATATTTATAAATATTTTATCAATATTTCTTTTTACAATATCTTTTAAATGATAATAATCTTTGATTACATTGTAACATAATATCTTCATAAACTATAATAATATAAATTATATAAAAAAAGCTATTAAAAAAAAAAAAAGGGAGCAATCTTGATTTTATAATATGATTGTAACTTTAAGATAGACAATCATATCTAAATATATGACATTGAGTTTAATTATATAAGTATTTGTTTAAAAAATATATATCAACAATTTATAATAAGTAAAGATTGAAATTTATAAACATTTTTTTTATATTTTATTTTTTAATCATTTAAAAATATATTTTATTTAATAGATAAATTTATTTATCTTATTTTTAATGATATAATGCAATATTTTATATATTGTATTATATTAATTATATTACAATTGATATCTATTAAATGTATTCTTTTTCCACAAAAAAATCAAGTAAGATCTTATGATTTATTAGATGGTTTATGGACATTTGTTAAAGAACCTAAAAATTCTATAGGTTATGGATTTATTAATAAATGGTATAAATTAAATTTAAAATTATTTAGTAATAGTAGTGTTATGCCAGTACCTTCAGCATATAATGATATTAATGAAGATCAAAATTTACGTGATCATGTTGGTTGGGTATGGTATCAAAAAGAATATATTGTAACAAATGATGATTGTAATAAAAGATTTTTTTTACGTTTTGGAAGTGTAAATTATAATGCTGTTGTTGTAAGTTATATTTAAAAAAAAAAAATAATATCATAAAATAATCTTTTAATAGTTTTTAAATAATGAACATGTTATGTCACATACTGGAGGTCACCTTCCATTTGAAAGTGAAGTATTTTTTATATGTAATAATATAAACATTATAACAGTTGCTGTTAATAATACTCTTAGTCATGATACTATACCACCTGGAGAATTTCAATATAAATCAGGTGATAGTTATCCTAAAGGATTTTTTACTACAACACCAGGTTTTGATTTTTTTAATTATGCTGGAATTTTACGTAGTGTTTATGTTGTTAAATTAAATAATTATTTTATTCAAAGTATTATAATTGATGCTAATAATATAAATGGTTATTTAAAGTATAAAATAAAAATTGATAAAGGAATATTTGATAAAAAAAAATATAATAAAAGTATTGATATAGAAAAAGATGAAAAATTTTCATATATATGTAATATAACAATTATTGATGAAGAAAATAATATTATTCATAGTGGTATTAATAATTATTATGGTAATATAAAAATTAATCAACCAAAATTATGGTGGCCTCGTGGATATGGAAATTCAACTTTATATAAATTTATTATTGATATAATATCAAAAGATAAAACAATTATATATGATAAATATATAGAAACATTTGGTTTTAGAAAAGTTGATTTAAATAGTAATTCTATATTAATAAATGATAAAAAATTTTATTGTCTTGGTTTTGGTATGCATGAAGATAGTGATATTCGAGGACGTGGTTTTGATCGTGTTATTATGACAAGAGATTTAAATCTTTTACAATGGATGAATGGTAATTGTTATAGAACATCACATTATCCATATTCTGAAGAAAGAGCATATGAAGCAGATAGAAGAGGAATTGTTGTAATAACAGAAACACCAGCAGTTGGTCTTAAATATTTTAGTAAAACAAATTTAATTGAACTTCATCAAACTATGATAAAAGAAATGATAGCAAGAGATAGAAATCATCCATCTATTATTGCATGGTCATTAGCTAATGAACCATGGAGTACAACAAATGATAGTGCAAAATATTTTTATCAAATGTATAAAACAGCAAAAGAATTAGATTCAACAAGACCAGTTACTGCTGTATATGGTCCAACAGGGTATGGAAATGATAAATCAGCTAAATATATGGATTTTATATGTGTAAATAGATATTATGGATGGTATAATAATATGGGATATTTAGAAATAATTAATTCAAGTCTTGTTTATGATCTTACTAATTGGAAAAAAAAATATAATGTTCCATTAATTATAACAGAGTATGGTGCAGATGCTATAAGTGGTCTAGAATCATTACCATCTGTAGATTTTACAACAAACTATCAAAATGAATTAATTATTGAAACACATAAAGCTTTAGATAATCTATACTCTTCTAAAATATTAGCTGGTGAAATGATATGGAATTTTGCAGATTTCATGACAGCTCCAAGTGTTACAAGAGCTTATGGAAATCATAAAGGTGTTTTTACCAGACAACGCCAACCAAAACTGGCTGCATTTACATTAAGAGATAGATATAAAAAATTAAGTAAACTATAAAAATGATTATTATAATCCATAAGTTTATCTTATTTTATTCCTGTTTTTATAATTGTTTTTTTAGTACTTTAAAATTTATATTAAAGATTGATTATAAATATTTAAAAAAATATTTATTTTCTAAGTGTTTTTAATTTAGACATAAATAAATAACTTTTTACTTTCATGAATAATTAAATATATATTCATCAAAATAATATAATTTATTTACATTATATTTTAAATTATTCTTATTATTTAAAACACAGTTTTCTCTTTTTAAATAATTTTATAAAATAAATGGACATTTAAATTTCAATTGGTTTTTATTTTATCATTGTTATATATTATGATGTACAACCTATGACTAGTTATTTAATGAATTTATTTTATAAATATATTTTCTTCATCACTAAAAGTCATTTTCTAAACTATTATTGTAATTTTAGATGACTAATAGAGCAAAAATAATTGTACTTATTGCCTCATTTTTCTCCATATCAGGATTATTTATTTTTTGTAATGTAATATATAAACTTTACTATATTATGATTGATATTCAAAATGATGTTTTTGATTCAGTTCATTATTTTAAAATTGATACTGATAATGCTTGGGATGAATTAATGAATATACAAATATCTATAACACCACCTTCTAAACCTAAAGAAAATCCATTTAATAGTATATTTAGACGTAAACGTCAAAATTTTAATGAACTTCCATCATATTGTCAATGTAAACCATTACCAAAACCAATATGTAAACCAGGACCACCTGGTCCAAGAGGATTACCAGGAAAAAATGGTATTCCAGGAAACCCAGGACCTAAAGGGGAAGATAATACTTTAACATTTGAACCAATTAAATGTCCTGAATTGTCTAAAGATTGTGTTAAATGTCCTCCAGGACCTCCTGGATTAAAAGGACCTGATGGTGAACCAGGACCACCAGGAATAGATGGTGAAGAAGGCTCTTGTGGTATGCCAGGTTTACCAGGTGATGGAGGTAGACGTGGTCCTCCAGGAAATCCTGGACCACCAGGACCAAAAGGAAAAGACGGTAATCCAGGTCCTCCAGGTTCTAATGGAAAAAAAGGGAAAGGAAAACCAGGTCAAAAAGGTGTTCCAGGAAAGATTGGTCAACCAGGAAAGCCAGGAAAAGAAGGGAAAATTGGAAAAAGTGGAGTTCCAGGTTCGCAAGGGTTACCTGGTTCACCTGGCAAACCAGGTATTCCAGGAAATGATGGAATACCAGGCAAACAAGGAAATCCAGGTTTACCTGGACCAGATGCTGGTATGTTAAATTTTATAATTAAGTTTTATCACATAATATATTTCTTTTTTATTTTAGCTTATTGTTCATGTCCACCAAGATCAATATATAAATTGCAACACTAAGAAAAAAAAATAATTTCCAATTAATGATTTTTAATATATATTTTACTTTCATAAAATTATTTTATAATAATTTATCATTAAAACTTTGTTATTTTTTATTCATACATTTAGATTTATTGTAAGATAAATTGGGTTACCATCGTGTATTATATTTTTTGATGAGTAAAAACTGAAATATAATTATTTATTAAAATATACATGAAAAAATTTCTATGACGTTCAAATTAGTATCATATAAAAGATTAACTTATGAATTAAAAGTTTTTCAGTAATTTTTTATATCTCTTTCAAAAGCAAAAATAATACATTTTTTTAAGATAAAAATACAAAGTGAAATCAAATGTCAATTGCTTCATTGGCATACAATAAATTTCAACAGAGATATTAAAAAAATTATTTTAAAAACAATTCCTTTGCCAGTTGTATCTCGATCAAAAACGAAGGTGAAAGTAAGCAAGTTTTTCATTTAAAATCAAACCTGTTTTCATACAATATCTAGTTTAAAATTTTTTTTCAATCTTTACTTAATTATGAAACATAAAAAATGACTATAAAGAACTTAATGCAAAAAAATTATCAAGCATTATGTTTCAAAAAAAATTATAGAAATTAAAAAAATTTTAGCGTTGTTGAATATAATTAAAGAATAGTAGAGAAGCATTTCACAACGCTTCATGCATCAAACACATCATGAACATGAATATTAAAGACATTTTTTAAATTATTTCTAGAATATATTACATATAATATGTCGAGTTTATAAATTGAAATGGAATTTAAACAAGGCTTAATGAATTTCTCGTAAAAAAGTGATCTAGAATCAATTGTTTATCTTTAGCATTTACAATATTATCATGGAAGTCAAAATTTATAAAAAAAATATTCCCCAATTTCGCCCTCAACTTGGACAGCTTATAACTCATGAACATTCAATTTTAGAACATTGTTGATTATATTCAAAATTCATCCCATTTCAAAGGCTATCGAATGACTACAATAGCATATTCAAATTCCAAAAAAAAGTTGTTTTTTTTAATTACTTATTTTTTTTTATTTATTTTTTCTTCTAGTATAAAAAATTTTTATTAAATCAACATTGTAATTTTAAAAAAAATTATACATATGTATGATATTCAAATATTCAAAAAAAAATTCTAGTACATCAGTGGCTCTAAAATTAAGCCAAGAAATATATTACAATATACTACTATAAAAAATAACATGTTTATTAATTAAACGTAGAGTATAGAAAACTGTTAAATAAATGCGTTTATGTTAAGCAAAATTTGATAAGTAGTTTTATTTGATACAAAAAATTTTTATCTGTTATTTTTTAGTTAATTCAAAAAACAGTTTCAATTTTTTTCTTTATCAATTAAACATCATAATATTTTTAAATTGTATAATGTTCACAAAAAATTGGTTTCAAAAATATTTAATATAAAATTTAAATAATTAATTGTTATCATATTTATTCAATTATTGTATATTTTTTTGAATAAAAATGATATTTAAAATTTTTTTATAATTATAAGTTTCTAGAACGTTATAAAATTTAATGAATTTCTATTTTAATTTTACTAAAAAGCATTCATTAATTAAACATTTAAAACATAGCATTTAGTTGATCAATTGAAGTCATAGAAAAATAGATATATTCAATCATAATCATACTATTTCAAATTATATTTCTTTTTGAATTTATCTAAATTTCTATGTTAGTACAAAGTACATCCTTTAGCTGTAATAACATAGTAATATCAATTAACTTTAAAGAGGGTCATTTACATTAGAACGTTTTTTTTACCTATAATTTGATAAAATATGAATATTATTTAAAGAAAATGTTAATTTTGTTAAAAATTTTGAATAAATAGAGGAAAATATTCAATTTTTTATCATTTGAAAAGTTATTAAATCTTCGTGTTTTTTAGCAAAAAACAATTTACTATGTTTCTGGATATTCACCAGTTTAAAACAATCTGCCTGCTGCTACTTCTACCAATTTTCACACAGTGTGAAGAAGGTATTTATAGAACCTTTTTTCCTACGGTTCCAAAGAAAATCAACAAAACTACTTTTCCAGTAAATCTAAGGTTTGCAGCCAACTCGGACGTCATTCTTTTAAAATGTCCTGGTTCTGAATACAAACATCAAAATACTATGGATAATTTCAAGGAAAATAAATTACTTGTAAGATCGGGCTTAATGTATTCAGACACAAGAGATCTATTTAATTGGATACTATCACTATATACTGCATCTGAACCTAATCTAATTTATTGTGGAAATATTACAATAATGCACAGTGACGAGAGGTTAGCGTACTATAATTGGAAGTTTAGTTTCAACTGGCAATCCGCTCCAAAGCCCTATATGATGGCAAAACGAGAGAAGATAATAAACCAACTTCCAATTACCGAACAATGTGGCAATGATGAAAAAAAGATTTTAAAATTTACAAAGGACAAGGAAGGCAAATTATTTCAACTCAATAAAGTTGATGGGGAGTTGATAACGTTGGATGAGTTGCCGCATGTAAACAAACTTTATTATCTGTTTACAATACCTGAAGATACTTATGAAAAGGAGATTGCAGAGCCTTGTATGATCTTTAGAGCTGTCAATGACAGACCAAAAATTTTAGTTAAAGGATACAATTCAACTCAAAGAAAAGTGAATGGAACAAAAATTGATGTTATTAAATTCGACTACTTGGAAAGGTTTCTTGAAATTCAACTCCTTTTAACAAATCAACCAAATTTAAAAGATTTTTATAAAAACGAAGAAATTTTAATAACTAAAGTTATTTTTACAAAGAATGGAGTTAAAGAAGTACCAAACTCCAACAAAACTACCAAGGGAACCTTCTCATTAAATGGATATGAGCTTTTAAAATTTTCTTACAATTGGCTGTCGACTGGAAGCAACCGTATGATAATGAAGATCTTCTATTTCGCACCACCACAAGAAAACTTTAAATTTCCATTGGAGTATATTCTCTACGCATCAAATGAGACGGTGGTCAGACCAAATTGCTCAATCAATAGATTCAGTTTTGGATACCTTTATTCAGTTGATTATATTAACAAAAAGATAGTTAATCTAACTGAGTTGAATGCTAATGGAGTAGCACATGATGGTTTGTATCGCTCTGGTGATTTTGTCTTCACATCAGATGTTTCGAATTTTAATACAACTTTAAAATGTCTCTACAAAACACCAAATGGAGAAGTCACATTAATTCACTCGTTTTTACATAATGACAAAGCAAGTTTTGAAGTAGATGAAAATGGAAAAAGATATTTAAATGTGGATGAAGATAAAGTAACTATAAATAAAGTTAAAAAATCACGATTTGAAAAATTTAAGGAAACATTTGGAACTACTGGTGCAATTTCTATTATTGTTGGAAGTGTTATTATTGGTATCTTAGTCTTTGTTGGCATCAGTGTATTAATATTTCTTAAGGCAATAAAATTACATATTAGAAGAAAGAAATTAGCATCTAAATACCCCAATATATTTGCATTGTGGAAAGAATTATCAAATGCAAATTTGGAAGAGTACTGTAAGATTGTTCAAAGCAAAAAATATATTCCGGATGTATTGAAGAAGCAATCGTTTTTAAAGAAAATAGAAGGTGATGAAGAGGTTGAATTCAATACAAGTACTCTTTTTGACACTTCTTTGGTCAAATGTTTCAAATCAATCTTTGGAGAAATAAGAGCTCATTACATAAATGATGTCTCACCGGAAAGAAAATATATAATTTCTGATGGACCAGCACCTGAAAATGTAAAATATTTTTGGGAGTTATTTTACAAAGAGGATGTCGCAGTTGTTATTTCAATGATTTATCAAGATAGTGATGAAGACCCAGAAACAAAAAATAAATTGTTATATTGGCCAGAAAAAAACCAAACTTATGGAAATGTTACTGTTAAATGTTTGGAGGAGCTTCCAACTAGTCTTCAAAATGTTAAAGTTTTAAAATTCAGCATGACTATGAAAGGAGAAAAGTCAAAGGATCTGATACTTTATCATGTCATG